>NC_051451.1:9929163-9970736 GCF_001649575.2 Kryptolebias marmoratus
CCTTGTTCTACTGGGGGACTTCAACGCTCACGTGGGCAATGACAGTGAGACCTGGAGGGGTGTGGTTGGGTGGAACCGCAACACTAACAAATGCTAATCTTTTACAAGCACTAATCAGGTACTCTGAATAAATAAACAACTGAATGTTCCAGAAATTTCTACAGTTAAATTAATACCCAAAAATCCAATAATTATTTTTGGAGGCAAGGAAGAAGAATGAACTCACTAAACCTGTTTAGTGAGTTTATTGTACTGATAAAAACAGACATGTAACAAAAGGCACAAAGTCATCTTAGTCTCTTCCAAAATCAGGAATCAAAGGGTTAATGCTACTAAAGTACTGTGTAAATGTGTACGTACTTCCCCTCAGAGCTGTAGCTGTTCATGCTGCCATCAGTGGACTCCCTGCTGGCCTGCCGGTTCATGGCTGACCCTCCTCGTGGATACTCCACAGCCATGCCCGTCTCCACGCTCCTCTGGATGCTGCTGCTGCCGGCTTTACTGACCTTCTTCCCTGCCGAGGCCTCTGTGGCGAAACGCAGGGAAACAGTGACAATCCAGTACCGCGGCAAACCAGGACTCCCATCAGTTATCAGGCCTCTCATCGAAACTGAGCTGGTACACATCGGAAATGGAAGTTTTGCGTCTCTGCGGGGTTACTTTCAATCTCTGCTTTGAAACTCATGGCAGCAACTCGGACAAGCCTGATAACCTGAGATCGATTCCATGCAAAAAGTCACGTCTCGTGATGACCTCACCAACATCTCGACAAATTTTAATGCAAAATAAAAAGGTAACACAAATTTGTGCACAACACAAATATTTTCAGCTGAGAAAACACGTCACATGGATCACCCAACCTTTAACCCAAGGTAGAGCAAACGTTTGTTACTTTTGGTGATGAGGTCACAGGAGAAAGATCCGAATCATTCCACTCAAACCTTTAATATCTAACAGGGATGTAAGGATAAAAAGAGGCCGAAGAGGGTTGAGGAAATCAGACAGCTTAAAACCAAATATAAAGGAAGAGTCCAGCACATTTTAGAAGCCTGTTTTTTTTTAAATCTTTAACACATGTTGGATTTTTGATTTAAAATGAAAAGCTCTGTATAAGTAAACTGCAATCAAAACGTTTTGAAATGTTATTAAAGAAATTCAGGCTTGTTGTTGAGCTGATTCAACCTTTAAACAAAGAGGTGACGGGAGGGTGGAGTAAGGATGCGTGCCGGAGACAGAGTTCAGGAAGGGCTCATCTGGGAACAGATTTCTAATTCTGCTGATGTTTTTGCTCGTTCCCTCTGTGGCTACATGTCTGCCTGAGTCTGTCTCTTCTGCTTGTACATGTCTGCTGTGATGCTTTCTCTTATAACCTATGAACAGGAAGTCTCAGAGAATATGAACAAGTGAAGTCTTTATAGTGTATTTATAGTGTAATGTGGCAAAAGGCTCTTTTCTGTCTATGAGCACAGCTATCCGCTACGTGTCGTATCTACTGTGGTTGACCTCCTTCCTTTTGGTTTACCTTTCTGTCTGTCCGCCGCCTTACCCGCCGCCTCTGAAATAACACACAACAACAACAACAAGACCAATAAACAACAACAATCTGACATATTCTCAAGGAGTCTTCAGGGTGTGGTGATCATGGTCATTAGGCTTCATGTACAAATCTGTACAAACAAGTGCACACATACGTGGAAGGTCTTAATCCATTAGAAAAAAAAAATAAGAGCTGATTTCTCTGTATGAAGATATATTTAATCAAAATGTACCTACAGCACCTACAGAGTACTTTCTTAAAGGGGTATTCTAGAAAGGAGGTTTAACAAACTCTGGTTTTGAACATAAACTTTGAGTTATTTTGCACAGGGAGGGGACACTTTGGGCTTTTGGTTCCAGAAAGGCTTTTTTGCATTTATATTAAGAATCAAATAATTCAAGAAAATAAACGGGCCACATTCCTTTCAAAACAGCTTATTAGTAAAAAAAAAACAACCTGTTTTTAGGAAGATGTGTCTGTAAATGAGATTATGTGGTGATGAGAGGTTTTATTCTAACAGTTTGATTTATGAGATTGTAAAGGGTAAAGACTTCTTACCCTCCTCTGACCAGATGTTTTAAATCTATATCTATATAGATTTTTTTTATATAATGACTAATAAAGAACATAAATGAACACGCAAATCATTTCTTTCAAGATTCAGTTATTATCACCATCCATGTTATGCAGGCAGCATCTGTTTAAGAATATAAAAATGAGAACGAAGGTCCGTATTTAAACCTCAGAACCAGGAAAGTAGACCCAGAAATTTTATTATAAAGTTTAAGGTGAAATGTTCATTGTTGGAAAAAATATTTTAACTGCAAACTCTTGTATTTGTAGGCTTGTGAAGACTAAAGGAGACAAATTAAAGGCAAATTTTTTTGTGTTTATTTTGTGGTGATTGTGTTGTGTTCTGCAAATTAATTTCTGAAAATTATGTCCGAGTGTGACGAACAGACTTTGTTCTGATGAAAGCGCACCACCGAGACCTTATTTTATCTACAGCAGTGTAGATACCTCCCAACCTTGGTCCTCGAGGAACACTTTCCTGCCTGTTTGAGTTGTTTCCCTGCTTTGACACACCCGCTTTGAATGAGTGACTGATTAACAGGCTTCTACAGAACTTGAAGACCTGCTAAAGAGCAGAGAAGCACCTAAAACACGCAGGATAGTGGCCCTCTAGGACCAAGGTTGGGAAAGTATGTGTGGTCGGAGAATTAATGAGCCAATCTGATGAAAAGTGACACCATTTGAACAAAACAAAACAAAAAAAAAGTGCATCTGGGAGTGAGAGCTAATCCAATGTGAGTTAAAAAAATCCTCTCTGGATGCCAGGCATTATGAATTAATCCTGCTTTTATATCAGTCAGATTGGTTAAGAACGAACAACTCACCTGCCAGAGAGCAGGTTTACTTTACAGAGTCTGTTACCATGGAGACAAACTCTCATGGCGCTTTCTGGAATACCCCTAAAAAGATTTAGTCAGTTTATTGACATCGCGTTTGACAATAAAACCACAGGAGAAACTGGATCCAAAGCAGAGAATCAATGAAGTATGCTGCCAGAAACACATTACTTTTATTTGGTTTTCTAACTAAGCATAGTTTGCATCTGCTCCATGAACCCTATAAAACATACCAGGGTGATGACCTGCATCATACAACAGCTCCATGTGTTTTAGGAAACCAACCTGGACACTCAGAGTGCAACACGCGCTGAGAGGAAAAGTGAAGCCATGAGTTGGATACACATTTTCAGTCATGGTGACCGTGGTCAGTTGAACTGAGGAAGATGAATCTTATCTAAGGAGATCCTCAGATGAGAAGCAAAACATCTTCAAGAATCAAAGCAGAGGTGCAGCTGCTTTCAGTTCAACTCGCTTGAATTCATTAGGGGAAATGGCCCACTTTTTTTGCATCACAGTGCAGATAAACAAATAAAGAAAACAAGAAAAAGCATCTACATTCGTACACACGTTTCCATTTAATTGCACACACACCCAAATCAATCTGCATTCAGGGATAAATGTAAATTTTTAAAGATTTTTAAAAATTTTTTAATTAATTTTTGTTTGTAAAATTTACACAATCTGTGCTGTTTTACTGTCAGCCTTTTACTGACACTGGTAGCTCAGGAACATCTGTGGGGAATCTTGTTGCTGATCAGAAAATAATAGAACAGAAAATGCTTTACTGATCCCTTGAGGGGAATTAGTTATCTTGTAATGATCTGTAATGAAGTTGGTAAAATCTGCCACAGACACTTAAACCTTTTAACCAAATGAGGGCAGTGTTGCACTGCTTTTACCGCTTAGCAATATGTAAACTTTATAAAATAAAATAAAGTAAAATTACAAAACATGTGCACGTTTTACTGATTTTAAAATTCACGTGAGAGTCTAAATATTTAAAAGCAGGCAGATTCAGAGACTGCTGAAATCTAACCGGCCCCTGAAGTGAACTTTTTCACTTGACTCTTTATAAAAGAGTAAAATTGACAAATTATGGTTCTTTAAACATTCATCATGCGACTTGTGTGTGTGTGTGGGTTGGGGGGGACAACACCTGGAAGTGCTACATGTAGCTGCTGCTGTTAAGACCTATAAGTGACCACAAAATTCTAAGTAAAAACGGTTTAATCTCAAACTGAGAGTCATGTAAAAGGTTTCTAAAATAACGTTCGCATGAACTTCTATGACAGCAGTGATCCACTTTGGTCTCACCTGAGGATGGACTGACTACAAGTAAAATATGAATTATTTATTAGTTTTACACAGATTCTTTAAACTATGGCCAAGCATTTCCTCTAACATTTAAAACCTTAAAAGGGTTATTAAAAGTTAGTTACAACTCAGTGATGTCACTGATGATAAATCAGATTTCTGTTGGAAGGAAACTGTGGTTAAGTAAAGGAGGAAGTGATGAGACAACTTCAAGGTAATGTGTTGATTATTTAAGAAACACCTTTTTCTAGAAGATCTCCATTTGATTGTTTGCTCATCCCCTTTCGCTGTAAGAATAAGTGAGGATTTCTCAGACTTGTCTCTGACCTGTCTGGCTGAGCTGTGAGGTACTCCGGCTCCGTCTTGACGGCAGGATGGCAACAACGCGCTGGCTCAGGCTGGAGCGCCTCTTCTTGATCCCACTCCCCAAGCTCCCGAGTGCCGTGTCCGACTGGCTGCCGTCGGCGTGCTCCATGCCGTAGATCTCACCGCTCACGCTGGTGCTCTTCATCATGTGGCGGCCCGATGCACGCATAGCTCGGCTGAGGGTCACGTTTTTACAAAGCGTTAGTAACTCCTCGTTACAGAGGGGCCATGTTGGACAGGGAAACGGGGGTACCTGAAGCGTCCCCGGGGTCTCTCTGACTGGATGGACATGTAGCTGGTGCTACTGATGCGAGAGGCACTGCTGGTTCGAGAGATGGCTGACACGTCACTGACATCACTGTCTGAGGACTTATGGGATACATTTTCACTACTCCTCCTCTGGTCCTTATAGAGCTGCAGGAACCACACCCAAGACAGAACAAGTTGGTTTCAGGTAAACATTGATAATTTTTTTAGTTGTGATTCATGAGCTTGGACTTTGAACTTTTTAAAATAATTTGCACCTCTGGTCCACACACAAATCAAGTTTTAGGTGAGGAAAAAAGGAGATTTTGAAAAATACTTCACAAAGCAAACATTTTTAACATGTTGATGTATCCGTGTGCACTCAAACTTGTCAGCTTTTCAGCATGCCCATTGTCACTGGAGAATGTGTTTTTTATAATTGAGAAAAAATATTTGTTTAAAGGTATCTGGACTACGGAACAAGAAAGCACCCCATTGACATACTTTAACATTGGGTAAAATGAATCAAATCAGACCTGTATTAATGTCTGTGTGAGACTGACTGAATAAAAACAGTCACCTACCTCTCGTTTGTTCTTGAGGGCTCGATCCAGGTCCTGTTGGCTGGAGGTGGGGGGAGCTGACATCCGGTTAGAATGAACCCTCATCTGGAGCTGACGAACACGCTCCTCTGCTACCAGGGCTGCATGTGCAAAAAAAAAAAAAGACAAGTGAACTGATGATTAGCTGCCACTTCATTAGACAGAAGCTGAACGAGGACAAATGCAAGACGGATGGAGCAGAACCTCTAAAACCCATTTAGAACCCACCACAAGTTGCTGGTCATGAACTATGACCAGACAAATGTGGTAGGAGCTGAAACTGACCCATAACTTGTACTCTGAGAGCTAAATGGCTCTAACTCGATTTTGCAGATATTGCGGAGAAATTTGGTGTGATAGTGGCTGAGAGTAATTCACACCCCATACCCAAAGGGCAACACATTACACAACATCTTTATTTAAAACTTTGGCATTAACTGCTGGAGTCAACACAGTCTGTCCATTATCAAAATTTAACCAAAACAAGCGGGTGGATTTTAAGGAATCTTTCTGAAACTAATAACAGGGAAGTAGAACTGATTAACCTTTGGAGCCAATCCAATTCATGATGGCCACCACAGCTAATCAACTTTAGCCAACACAGAAAATGACTAATGCAGTCAAATTTACAAATGCTGAGCTAAAGTTTGATGTGATAAGAGATGAGAGTCACCAACACATGTGCTAAGTCAGATCTTGCGAGAGCTCACAATGTTGCATGAGAATGTGCAAGTTTGACCAAAACAACTATTACTCTGTTCCTTTTCATCATAAGATTATCTTAGTTAAAGAGTCTGAAATGCTAGGCTTTTATTTAATCATGTCTATATCTTCCTTAATTTATCAAGACCTAGAAAATCCCAATAAAATAGATTTTACACTTAGGACCTGTTTAAGGCATTTGTGTTGCTCCTGTAAAGAGTTAAATTGGTTCAAATATTAAATTAACACTGTCTAACAACAAAAATTTACATTTTTCATCATGTATTTATACCCCGAATACATCAAAACCATAAATAACTAAAAAAAATTAAATGAGTAATTGGCACAAATGAAGGTAACTCTTGTCAGAGTGGCTGGATGACCCTAATCATCTTCAGTAACACTTTTATCCAGGAACAAGAATCTGTCCTCATACCTTGTTCTACAGTACTGGTCTGGGGGGGAAGCTGGGGGAGCTGCCTCACTCTGCGCGCCAACGAGGATGCCGCTGCACCGCCTTGCAGGAGGCCCCTAACATGAAACAACATGACAGTAGAGCAGACGGAGAGGAGAACGGACATGGAGAATCAGTTTGAGGGAGAACAGAAACAAGGCTGGTGGAGAGAGGAAAGGTTAGGTGATCCAGGACACCTTTAACTGCTCTGGTTCCTCTGGGTATCCTGTTCACACAAAGTAATTTAAAATGTATGCGGGAAGATCAGAATAAGTACATTAAAGTGAAAAAATAAAAGTCTCAGCAGAGAAAAAACACGAGCAAATGTCCTGACTGAAAAGAAGTACCATTAAATTTGCAAAAACAAAAACAACAACAACAAAAAAAGACACAACAAAGCCATCAGAAATGATTCAGTTTAGAGTTGAGACATCAGCAACAGCATCATATTAACAGTGAAGCAGGCAGAAGCTTGTTGAGGGTGGGGGTGGGGGGTGACAGTGAAAAATCATGTAGCCAAACAGAGCAGCAAATCAAGATTTAAACTGTGAAGCATCACATAGACTTTAAACTCAACCCCATAATTTCTCCACATGTTTATTCACTCTAACCCAGAAAAAGTCAATCAACCTGAATTGACTGCAGTTTAAACAGTTATAACACAATTTACCATAATCATTCCTAATATGTTCTCATTCTATGGAAAAAAATAATAATAAATGTGTTTTTTTTATTGCATCACTGTTTAAATACAATTTTAAACTAAATTTTCTTCATAATTTTGATTTTTTCGTATTTTTCGAGTAAAGCTAAAAAAAAAACAAAAAAAAAAAACGGGGGGCAGAAGTGAGAGTCTCATTCCTCTGGAGCGCCCCCAATCTGACGCACGAACGTTCACAAAGACGCACAACCACAAGAGTCCCACACAAATCTGTAAGCAAGCAAAACTCGCACGGGGTGAAAACAAGCAGCAGATGAGAATAAACAGTGACGCAAAAAATAATGAGACATTAGTAAAACCTTAACTATACCATCATGATCAGGTTGATGATTTAAAGTTTTAAAGAAACATCTTTGTACGTTGTCAAGTTTTCTACAATCACATTGTGGATTCAGTCTGAGACAGGAAATCCAATTAGACACAACGTGATGAAAACTACAGCCTATTAATGAATGATGGTAATGTTTGGCTTGTTTAACCCTCCAGCTGGCCTTGGGTCAAAATCAGCCACGAGGCCTCAGTTTTGAGTTTAATGGTTTGTCCTAAAACATGTTCTATATGACTCTGCATTCATGAATCACTGAGTGACCTACAGTCAGCTTAGCAGTGATGATACAATGTTACTCTATCCTGTAGTTGTCGGAGGCTCTAACCTTCAAACTGTCTACTTTCCCTGCTCTAACACACCTCATTTAAATAAGTGAATTACCTCCTCAGAATGTCACTAAGCTTTGCAGAAGCCTCTCAATAACTCATTCATTTTAGCCTGATGTGTTGAAGCAGGGAACCAGATAAAACATGTAAGACAGTGGGCCACGAGGACCAGGGTTTGGGGACCTCTGCGCTCACACATCCTCTAAAACACATCTGGTAAAACCAGCAGGTATATTAAAACAACAGACAGGTGTGACAAATGAAAGCCACTCCTCATGTCTTTACATTTTGTTTAAGACGCCAGACTTTCTTGTAATACTTTAAAGTGGTTCTGATCAATAGTTCTTCTGACAACTTTTATTGGTTTTCATTGGACTTTGGATGGTTTTTAAACAGTTTTTGTCCAATCCCTGTGTTTGATTATTTGACAGCTCCATAAGTATTTATGAATCACCTTCTTGGTGCAAAAATACAGTTTTATGCCCCGCCAACTGTCGTGTTTGGATTTTCTCACAGATGCAACTAAAGAAAAATAATTTGCCCCTGTGACAAAGAGCCTAAAGATTCTTTGCAAAGTTTCCTGTTAAATAAAAATACTGATTTATTCCTCATGTTTAGGGGCTTTTTCAATCTGAGTGATGCAAGGGCTGTGATGGACTGGTGTCAAGGATGCACCCCTCCTTTGGCTTGCTGACTGCAGGGATAGACATCAGCACAAGATCCTAAACAGGATCAAGTAATTGCAGAAAAAGAATAGATACTGAGTACCCAGATGATCCTGTGATATGTGTTGTCTGGGACATCGGCCCCTGTTAGGATGGCAAATTAGTCTCAGGAAGGGCAAAAGAGCAATTCATGGAGCTCAATGAAGCAATATCACACTAAACAAGTTGACTTACTGAGAACAGACAAACTGGGGGACACTCGGGTCAAGAGAGGGACAGAAGTGTCAGCTGATCACTACCCAGTGATGTAAAAACAGTGGTGTGAAAGATTACTGGGCAGACCTGGTCAATTCAAATGAGTAGAGAGTGAACTGGAACTGTTAGAGGTCCTTTTCCATGAGATCCTGAACTCACACCTCTGCAAAAGTTTCACACGTCTAAGGAAGACTAGGACTATGGAATACATCTGGTCCATATTCAGGACGTCCACTGCAGATGCAGGAACCAGAGGACCTATTGGTGGACGCCAGGGGTGATAAAAGCTGTCAAGGTAAAGAAAAAAGCTTTCAGGGCTTGAACAGCCCAGAGAATTCTTAAAGCACTGAAATTTACCAAGTGACCAAAATGACTGCAAAGTTAATCATGGCCGAAGCTCAAACTTGGATTCGGGAGAAATGTGACCCGTGCTGGCAAAATGAGTCCCAGTGAGGAATTTGTCAATACAGACTTATTATTATTTTCAAATTCTTCATTTGAAAAGCTTCAAAGTGATATATGGTTTGTTAAAATTTGCAATTTATCACCTGACCAGGTGTTCATTGTTGAAGAGCCTTCAGATGATTATCAAACCTTGGATTAAGAAGAAGCAGTGTCGTTTTTGTCCAGGTCATGGAGATCTTTACCACTGCAGAGTTGCTGAGGGTGGTAATGGGAGTTTATTTGTTCAGTCCACATGGTTTTTATAGACCTGGAGAATGCTTACAACTGTCTACCAAATGAGATTTTGTGGGGGGTACAGTAGTAGGTCAGAGCGGTACATAAATGAGAAACTTACAAAGCTTATTAAGCTGCATCTGTTTGCCAGTTGGTAAGACAATTCACAACATCTTTGTTTGTCAAAAATGATACAATTAAACCTTGTCTAACAATAAATGTACATTAAACCTAAAATCTTGTAATTTGACCCTTTTTGCCATTCCTTTTTTCATTTTGCAAAGCTACAGTAATGTTTATTTATCATTTTTATATATAGGTGGTTGAATAGTTGATGGTGTTTCTGGGTAGGTGTTTACAGGCTCATAAAATGAAGGGACATGTAGAAAAAGTGTTTGAACAATCTGAGAAAGTTGATTCTCCTAATTTGGACTTGGAGAAAGTGAGTTGGGCCCGTTTCTGTTTATGCTGAGTCCACAGTACACATCTTACCTGCCGCCGTCAGACTGCTTCCTGCCAAGAGTCTGACACTCTGGGCTTTCCAGAATCCGAGGCTGCCTGGAGAATGGTGCATGAGCAAAGGGAACAGCACAAAACAGAATCAACAGATAAACAAATGGATGGATGGATGAGAGCATGATGGAGGATAAATCATTTTGATGTAGAAAAGTCCAACTCTGTTAGGGGCTGTCATTGGCTGAAAAAGTTTTTGATGTGGAAAAGGAGGCATGCTGTGATGGATTGTATGTTGGTGACAGGAATATAAGGGTTGCCATACACTCATGTGTCATCTGTACCTGAGCCTGTGTAAATGTGTGTTTGTGGACAGAGGTGTGAGTGTACCTCTTTGTACTGAGGTGAATTAAAGTCTCTTGAGTGGGAAGTAGCATCCATATTCTCCATTAATGGACATGAAAATGACAAGGATGAGGCACGCACCCGCCACACACACACACACACACGCACACACACAAAAACACAGTCACACATATAACATGAATTATGAACATCATATCATCTCTGAGTACCAGGCCTTCGAAAAAGCAACACTTCTCAAAGAGAGAGGAGCAGGCGAGAAAACAGAAACCGCAGAGCTGCAGAACAAAAAGTGGACTGCAGGAAGCGAACGCAGCAGGGAGACACCGTGGCCAGCAGTGACTACTTTAAGATAAAAGTGACACAAACCTTGCAAAGAAAGTCGCAAAACAAGAACAGGAAGTCAGGAAAACACTAAAACAACATTAATCACAACTAAGGTCTGCTTCTGCTAATCTAACTACAAACTGAAAAACACAACCAACACAGCCACTACACTTTTATCAGAGCAGAATTGAAGTTTTCAGTGGACATTCACTTCTAGCTATTCACAGAGTTATCAGTACGCAGCAAAGAAAGAGGAGCAAAGATCACGTAGAGCTTGACATCTGCCTGAACCTTAACAAGGCTGATGGACCATGGAGATGCATGTCAGCTTTTAGAGAATCTAATTTATGCTTCTACAAATGTTACACTAAAAGAAAAAAGGGAAAAGTAATTGTGGGAAAAAGGCTTTTTCTCTTCTTGTTTTAGTTCAACAGAGCAGTTGATACTTTGTGTTATAATAGTATCAGATTTTAAGGCACAAGTCAAGCTCCAAGAGTAAGCAGTTTCAGAGAGGAGAAGGGGGTCCACAACAGGGTACCTGTCATCTTCAGGGGAAGCATGTTGGATAAGAATCCGGGGACTTGCCGGACGTCGTCGAGGCAGGGAATGGGACAAAGGCTTTCTATGTGTACACATACAAAAGATGTCACCTACATGACAAACTCAGAGTGAAATGTCAGTAAAATGCTGTTTATTCATTTAGACCTCTTTGAGACAACAGAACAAGCACTAAACACAATACTGGCCGACTGAGGGATGTTTTAAAAATATATGAATTTCCATTTTATGCAAATTAAAGTTATTTTATCTTGCAAAATCATTTTTCTATCTTAAAGAATGTTACTTTTGTTTTATTTAAAAAAAACAACAACCTTCATGAGAATTCCAGGCTGAAGATGCCCAATGAGAGGTAACTGTTAGCACTAAGGTGAGCATGAACAGGATGAATGATCCACAGTCTTTTTTTTTTTTTGGGTGGGGGTGGAGGGGTATTGGGATAACTAAGGAGTGCAGCTCAGCTGAAGGACTGTTCAAAAGGCTGGACAGTGAGATTCATCTTCATTAACAGTTGTTATAGTGAATTCAGTGACTGCTGTCTAGATACTGCGGTAGGTGACAGAAATGCAGTTTGGCACAGTGATTCCAAAGTGTAACAGTTTTGAAACTGAGCAAACATACAGTGAGTGCAGTCAACGCCGCTCGCTATTTGATATACTTTGTAAAAACCTTTGAACCTCACAGGTAACTGAGGGAATGTGCAGGAGTTGAAGGAGGAGTAAAATGGAGGCAAATGGCAGTGGCGAACTTTCAGGGCCTTTGAAGAATTCAGTGTAAGTCCAGCGTTTACGCATTAATAAATAATTTTGAATTATTATTATTAAATTTAAAAATCCATAGCTTACATGTCTACAACATAACAATATAACACAAGCTTGTTTGTTTTCTGTCCGAACGCTGCACTATGAAGTAGTTTTGTGTTGAGAAAAACATTACTCAATCAGAATGTTTTGTTTGCGGTCTTCTACACAAGGTACTCTGCATCCATATCATAACCCTCTGACTTCTAAAACAAATGAGAATAAACTGAAAGGTATTCTAGACAGGCTAATTTACAGAGGAAGCACAGCTAACGTTGGTATTCTGCCTTAGGCTGCACTGAAAAGGACAATAAAGTGATTAACTTTGTTTAAAACAGGCAACTTAAAACTTTAACATTTAGAGCTTATTAAACACTTAATTTGCTAGTTGTGTGGTTCACAACTGGGAATCAGAAAGAAATAAAAGAATGAGAAGATTAGCTGCTGAAAAAACCCAACTATAACACAGGAGGTCATCTTGGAACAGCTTTCAACATTAACACTTTGAGAAACAATGATAAATTATTTTTTTTAATTATCAAGAAGGACTGCCTGAATGGATTTTGTTTTCAAGTGAACATCAGCAGTGAGTTAAACAATTTATTTTGGCTAGCTTTGCTGTAGGGGGTATTTACAATGAGTGCTGTCACGTTGTTTCTTCCTCACTTAATAACTCAGTTCTGGTCACTTCGTACCCAGACCCTCCAATCTTCCTACCTGCCTGACTCTTGTCTTATGGTCTTGGAAGCTTAGAAATATGGAGTTGCAAATGCACAAAATGACTTGGAGCTCTTTACTACGGTGTTGTAGCCTATTTCATTGAACTATTTTGTTGCTACATGCACACTTGTCGCATGATTTTCAAAAGATTGTGCTAAATTTGTTATGCAGGCTCCAATTTATGCGTCTTGATTGGATCTGTTTTACTTTTGTAACTAATAAAATCATAATGCGTTTCAAAAAGCAAAATTTCAGCTGGTCTGTTATGTTGTAGAAAACATCAATAGGGTGTGTGGTTGTGCCATGAGTTTCCTACTACTTGTGAGTGTTGATTTATAACTTAAAAAGTCTGTCTTTGCAACTGCAACTTGTTTTATATATTTGCATGGTTGCATGTGTGGAGTGTGTGTGTGAGAGGTTTGGTAGGATATAGAAGGCCCAGCTGTGTCCTTGCCACTGCCAAATGGTGGTATGGATTAGGTGATGAGGGAGAAAATTCACTCAAAAATATATGCAGTGAGGGTGGAATCATTCAGGAAAGAAAGCGCTACAAAGGCCAGGAGCAGCTGTGGACTAAAAACTGTAGGAAGGACTACAGGAGGAGGGGTGGGAGCAGAGGCTGGTACCTTTCAGTCTCTGGTGAGGGGGCATGATTGTCTGGAGTTAGACAGTTGGCGCTAGCACTCCTAACCCTGTCCAGAGAGGGCTTCAGATCACTAGATGCATCACATCACAACATGCCATCCAATGGAGGAGGAGGAGGAGAGGACGAGGAGACAAGAGGAGACGACAGGGACAAACACAAAGAGAAACAATGGACAAACAGAAAAAGGTTTTTAAATGGAAAATTATTTTACATTCTGTAAATCTTAATGTTAGTCTGAGAGTTAAACCATTGGGATGGGAGTATGTGTTAAGATGTTATGATTGTCATGAGGGTGAAGTAAGGTACAGAAAATATGTCCCAACTGTTAATGACAGGGATTGATAATTTTTAAACTAAAATCGGTCAGTGTCCAATATCCATACTTTCAAATGTTCCTTCAATTATATGCCTATTTTATTACTGTCTGCTTGAATGGTCCTCTTGGGGTCATGTATGTCATTTTAGGGCATCTAAGAGTAGGTCATTCATCTTCATATTTTAGATAACATGCTTTTATTGCTATTGCATAACAGAATGAAATGATTTAACATTAAACACAATAAATGACTGAAACAAAAAACTTTATTAGGTTACAGAATCAAGACTATTTATTGCTAGAATTACCAACATGTTGAACGTCTCTGTTTTGAGCACCTCTGGGTGAATTCATACTTCTGCCAAGTCATGATATTTGGTTACTTTGTACCCATACTTTTTGGTTACAAAAAGAAGTCATCTGCCACAGGGTTCTTCATACTAGCCTTGGTCACCATCCCAACACTTTATTCTACTGGAGTACACTTTTGAAATTAAAATAAGCAGATTTGGATCGGTTTATTATTATTATTATTAATGGGGTTAGGCCTGGGCATTTGGGGCTGTAGTTCCTGAAGTTTTCTGAAAAACTATGAATCTCAAGAGATAAGAAATTAAAAATGCAGTTCTATTCAAATCAGGCATTAAGCTTCTAAATTATGACAATTTAATGTTTTCCTAAAAACACAAACAGGCTAGGTTGTGCTTTTCTCTGTACTTCATACAAGCAGTGTCCACCTCAACATACTGCATCTGCACTCTGAGTCCGTGCCTAGCATTTCACCCACCATGACATGAGTGATTATGTGTGCCTCAAGGTAGAAGATTTAAAAATAAGACCAAATGCAGTAATGTTGACTATAAAATAAAACAGCTTATTCCCTTTGTAAGACTGTTGGGAGCTGGTGCCTGCAATGATATTGTGCATATGGTAAGTGCAAGTGTACAAAATTGAGTTGGTGGAAATGAGAACTGTCCAGCACCCATCTGAGCAGGAAATGCAGCTGGCTGCAAACATTTCTGCAGTGTTAAAGACCTGATCTGAACTTGTACTTGTAGTGAGCACAGAGAGAAGAAGGAATCATCATCTCTGTTTATCACAGGCTTTCTACAAATTCTGCTTTGGCTCATTCTTCAACGGCGTGCCCCCCTAGATTTGTAACACAAGTTTATTTATGGTAAGAAAGTACCCTAATGTTATTTTGTCCCAGGATTTAGCTCGCACAGCTTTTTTCTTTACTTCAGCCTCAGCCCTGATAGCTATTGCACACAGAAGGTTGTGATGATGATAAATAAAGAGAAACATGTGTTCTTGTTTTGATAGATTTACCATTGGCAATTTACAAAAGTTCTGTCATTACAGACACTCTAAAGCAGTTTTATTAAGCTGTAAGATGAACAGGTTACACAGCAGAGTTTTTATTGAAGGTATTCACATCAATGCTGTTAGTGTTTATAAATAACTTGAGATATTAAATTTAATCCTCAACCCCTACTTTAAGCCTTTTCTACTGAGAAAAAAAATGTATCTTGTTTTCGTGTGTTTTTGTTTTACCAAAGTGACAACTCATCAGTGAACATTTGACTGGAGTGTGACATGGAGTGCTATGTTGCCACAGTGCCACAGCCATCTTTAATCACTTACCAAGGCTCATCTTTTCACATGCATGAAGAGTGGAACTAGTCACAAACAGAGCATGCAAAATATTTTTCTGGGGAGATACTCACGTGAAGGTAAGGCAGCAGACTTTTGAAAGTTGCAAGCTCAAGTTTCTCCTCCTAACTTTAGTATGTGTTGCTTTCTGAGTGCCTTTAACTGTTACGTTTTTTTTAAATGGCTGAGAAAAGTTCACACTGTCAAAAGAGAATGTCAAGAGGTCTCAGTACACTTCAGATGGTGAGACATCTAGGTTTTGTTTTTGTGTCCTCTTATGCTGACATGACCCTTTTAACCACTTCAGATTCATCGTTTATTACATAAAGAAAAACACTTTTTAAAAGAATGTAACACTGTTGACAAAAATCAACCGGTAGCATTAGTTTGGGTCCTTGGACCCCAAAATAAAAGTTTTATATATCTCACTTAAGACAGAGCAACATTTTACTACAACCATGATTTGCCTGGGCATAATTCTGGTTTAACTAGAAGATACGCCGCAATGAACTAGATAAGTCTCAGGCAAATGAATGCTCTGTACCACAACGAATAAAGGTAAATGAATGCACTGTTGTGAGAGCTGATAATACAAACATGAGCTTAGGTTAACTTCAGAAACTACACTACTACACGTTCTGATGCAAAACTGTGGTTTTAATCCCCACTGCAAAAAGAAGTGCTGCTCTTGGGTTTTTCTGTATCTTAACCCACCCATTGCTTTATTCTAATTCACAAAACAGTATCTGAGAAAGTTGAAATAAAATTAGCCTCAAAAAAGTCTCAGATTTTCTTTTAAAGAAAAATTTCTATATATTACATGATTTTTAGGTTGATCACTCTATTAAAATGGGTCTGTTTTTATGACAAAGACCTCAAAAACATTTAAGGCTGCAGCACAGTCCAGGGTTCCCATCCTTTTCAGATTCTCTGCAGCATTTAAAATGCACATAACCAGAATACTCTTGGTTTGAGTTGTACCCATGGACCGTATGCTGGATTCTAATATTAGACCAGGTGTCCCTGTCTTCTGTCGCTGGGAACTGGAGCCAGCAGGAAGCAGTTTATGGGCGCTGCCACGTTGTATTTTTGAAATCAGATTCTACTCATTAGATATGAGGGGCTTTAACGTCTGCCTAGTCTTCCACACACAATCATGGTGTTACATTACTATTTTTTTAAACATACAATAACTAATTACAGCTAAATATTTTTTAAAATGAATACTTGAGCATACAGCAGCAAGGTAAGAACTTTTTAAAGACTTTTTCCTTATTTTTAATAAGGAAAAAGTTGTATTCATGTACATAAAAACTTGTACTAGGACCAGCTATAAGGATGCTGGTCCACTTCCAGCTTCAGCTTTCAGAATCCTGTATGAGGTCTAGCATGTCTACAGTCTATACAGTTGGAGGTTGTACCTAACTGGGTGACACTGCACAATAATCATCACCTTCAAGTTCATCACCTCTGTATGGTTTCCGTCAGGTCTCAGTCC
This sequence comes from Kryptolebias marmoratus, assembly GCF_001649575.2. Lineage (NCBI taxonomy): Eukaryota > Metazoa > Chordata > Actinopteri > Cyprinodontiformes > Rivulidae > Kryptolebias > Kryptolebias marmoratus. Next base: position 9,946,104 of record NC_051451.1, read on the forward strand.
TCGGACCCATAACCCTTGAATTACACACCACCTTCTTGGATCAATTAAGCATTTCCATGACATCTCGTACCACTGCTACATGTGATACCAAACTACACATCGCACACAAGAACCCAGTGAACTCAAACAGAATCTCAGCTTGTCTTTTAAATGTTTCCAAATGCGTAAATGAAAACCAGCAACAGTTAAACCTCTCTAAAAATGTTCCTCTCTGCCAATAAATCCGCACTATACAATAACATAAACTACTGCTTCATAAATTATATCCCAAACAAAGTTTGCAAAACTCCCGAGTATGACTGATGACCAGCTGTCCTAAACTCAGGCTTATACAATTTCTCAAACCCTACATTTCTTTCAAAACCATCTTCTGATCTTGCCATTCATATACACAACAGAGTCATCATCTAGACTGCCTTTCATTTGTGAACTACAAACTATCCAAAGTTACCAGTTAATAAACCTCAGTTTATTATGCAACACTGAGGGCATTAATGTAGGTAAAACACTGAAACGTGAAAAGTCTACACATTTTACCATTTTGCTCATTCAAAGCATATGGAAGTCATACCCCAACACCTACCTGTTGGTCTCTTTGTGGATATTATTTACCAAAAGGATCATCTTCAGAGTAAGAATGTAAAACATCTTCTACTGTGAGCACACATGCAACAAATACAAGTGAGAAAAGGAAGAAAAGTGTCTAAGAGACAAGGCAACATAAAGACAGATCCTACAGAACAGAATGAGAGGCAACTTATCCAGTGATTTTATTTATTGACAGTTAGCTCATCTGAAGCAAAATTTATTGTTTTGTTTAATTCCATGTTTATTTTAAAATATTGGCTGTATTATAACTGAGAGAAAGGTTTCTACATGTTATACTGTTTCTTAACGCGTGCCCATGGACAGAGTAAATCACTGGTTAAGCTTGTAGGTTTTTACAGGGTGAGCAAATGAAACAAGAAACCAAATGACAAAGATACATACTACCAAAGCTGAGTTTTTCGCTACAGTTCTCCTTAGCAGTGAAATTATGCTCAACCTTCAAACACATCTGTGTGCACACAGGTTGACTAGTGCTCAGTCAGCGTTAAAACTTTTATCAGCCTCGACTGAAACACACAGATGTATTCTGAAGAATGTGACTTACCTCACACACCGTGTGCTCAAACAGCAAACTAAGACCCATGTAGATGTGAGTACTGCATGTGTGATAAGCAACCTTTATGAAAACTTAAAAAAAATTGCAGTTTTAACTGAGTACAGATATGGATTAGAAAAGGTTTGGAAAAAAAAGCTTTCAGCAATGACAAAACTAGTGTATAATCACTGGTCTGATTTCTATAAACTGTTATTTAGCCTTTCAGAATAAATGCCACATTGTTGTTCTGGTTGGAGAACCTCAATCTAACCATGATCCTGTAGTGTCCTCTGGTGGACCTGAGGGAGCAGTGCAGCTGAACAGCCAGGAGATTCCATCGAATCATCATGAAATATGTTTTCTGTCTTGCATTAGGCTGCTGTTCTGAAGTGTCTTTTAAAATGTGAGTGTTTATACTTTATTCTGAATTAAAATGGTTGTCTAACAATATCTAATTTAATTTCACAGTATTTTAACAGTATGTTTCTACTTTATCATTCTCTAAACTGTTTTGTTTCCTTGACTTATCAAAGAAAATACAATGATGCGACTGGACAAATCACCAAGTACATGAGAATAAACCTCGTCTGGTCCCAGAATGTAAACAACATGTCACGAGTGACCAGTTTACCTGGTGTGTAGGCACTCAGCACTTTTGCCTCGCATTGATTGGTGGAGCATGATGACCTCACTGTGGTTACCATGGAGATGGATGACACGTGAGGATATCAACAACAGTCAAAACAGCAGAAGAGCAGAGGGGAGAAGGGGGTAAATAGGGAAAAGGAGTCTGCAAACTTTCGCACAAACGCACTTTCTGAAATTTCACTGATATATTTTACACAAAAAAACAAAACTAAATTAAAAAAAAGTTAGTTTTCAACATCACAGTCAATGTTCAGTTGCAGCACCTAAACCTAAACAAAAAAATGATTTGCTCTAATAAAAGTAAAAAAAAAGAATTGTTCAATAAAATTTGTAAAACACACAATAATAATTCAAACACACAATTCTGCAGCACAAAGTTATGCAAAACAATTCAAAGCCTCGTAACACAAAACCACAAAACATCAGAAATATCAGGGTCAAATGCAAACTTCCCACACTGAACACCCATTGGATCCACTTTATCTGATTACACATATGCGCAGGCACACACACACACACACCTGTCGTCCAGGTACTCCTCCCCTTGCCGGCGGCCTCTGGCAGCGTCGTAGTAGCGGTTTGGAGATCGAGAACGACGAGTGTGGGGAAGCTCATCATCCAAACTCCTGAAAGACAGACAAACGGACAGATTTGTGTCAGGGTGGGGGTCCGGTGGTGCTGCCGCAGCCTCTTTAACTCAGCCTGTAAAAGCAGAGCTGGCAGCACTGTGTGTTCTGTATCAAACAGCCACTTCATTAGCAGATGGACTCAGTCTGGTGTCGTCCAACAAACTTGTTTCCTCTCTGATGCATGTTTTATGTCCTCCTGTAAGTGAGCCCCCCCCCCACTGGTCTGATGCTGGTCTTTTATTAGCATTAGCATTATAAGCATCTGAAGAAAGTAACAAATGCATCATTATAGCTTTGTCTCTGACCTCTGAGTGGGAACGTTGGGTGCTCGGGACCTGATGCGGCCCTGCTCCTCACGGTGCGGGGACACTGAGCGGGAACGTATGTGATGGGAGGGTGTCCGCTGCTGCTCAGGCACCTCGAGGGTGGACGTGGACTCCCGCTGCCTCTCCCTGCCACGGCTGTCTGCTGCAGGCCACAAAGATACCACATGTAAATACAAAAACAAAGGAAGTTTGGATATACAGATGCATTCACATCTCTATAATATCTGTCTGTCTATCTATCTATCTATCTATCTGTCTGTCTGTCTGTCTGTCTATCACTCAACAATTCCTCCTGGAGTATCCCAAGGTATTCCCAGATTCACAGTATATAATCAGAATTTACTTCAGAGTCACATTCGCTGTGTGAATTTTGAGTTTGAAGCCAGATCCACTGTAACTTAACAAGCATGCAGTAAAACTGGTCAGATGATTGAATCTGATAAAGATACAATGTGATGCTGGTATATAATCCTTCCAATGAGTTCTAGGTCTCCCCCAGGGTCCCAATGCCCAGAAAAACCTATGGAGGGGAGTGCAAGGAGGTATCCTAATGAAATGCCTGAACAACCTCAAATCCCTCCGTTCAGTGTGAGAGGCCGGGCATTGTGGTCCCTCAACAGTTAGAACATACTCTCCAACACCCCTTTCTGAAATTTGGGACCACCAGCCTGGTCTGCCATGCTACAGGTGTTGTGGGGTGGCAGACAGAAGAAGCGTGCCAGCCCCACACGTCCAGTCTTCACCATCACGGAGAGAATCTTGTCCAATCCTGCCAGCAGCTTTACAACTACCCTGACAACCTTTGCCAAGGCAACTCCCCTTCCCCTGAGTTCTCAGACTCTGTTTCCCCAAAGGTGAACATGGTGACTAGATTGAGGAGATCATCACATGCTCCTTCCAGGTCGACAGTTTCCCCACCCAAAACAAGCACGGCCTGGGATGAGCCCTGCTTTCCTTTTCCAAGTCGCTGACTGGTTTGCCAGAGCCTCCTTCAGGCCTATCAACAGTTCTTCTTCATGGCCTCTTTAAATTCCTCCCATGTTTTTGCTTCCACAACCACAGAAGCCACTTGAGCTGCCACTTAAAAGTGTAATGTGTGCAATTATTTCAGGACAAAATTCTGCGACAAACTGTGAGTTACCGAGAAAGTCTCAAGAATGACGACAGATAAAAAGAAGAGCTCTGGGAAACACAGTATGTGATGTGAAGAAACAGTCCCCACCCACCTTTAGATACTACTGCTGTACCCTCATCAAATTCAGGCTCTGTAACACGCTGAGAACCTAAACAGTCATAAATACACACGCACACACATATAAATACATGTATGCACACACACGCACAAGCACAAAGGAAACATAGGTGAAAACAGACATTTGTATTGACAGACATGTAATTTGCTTGATGAGAGGAAGACATTCACAGCCTCTCTTACAGTGATAAGATGAACACACATACACAGGTAATAAATCCGCAGACGAAAAGGGATTCTCAGACTTACGCTGCAGCTTCTTGCCAGGTGTGTCTGTGTGGCGCCTGGGCAGGTAGGGGGAGGGTCGAGGCAGTGGGATGGATGAGACATCATGGGTCTGAAGTGGATACCAGTGAGGCTTGTCATCGAGTAAGGCCGTCTCCAGCTCTATCAGGATCTGTTCGACAGGATCAAAACAGTGCTCATACAGAGCCGGCTCAGACTCGGTGCTGACATGTGTCAGGGGATTCTGAACTCATTAAACACTGATAGGAGCAAACACGCAGAAAACAGACTCAGATCTGATCATTCAGGCAACATTCAGGACAGCATATCAACATCCCTTTAACGGGAAACACAAATGTTTCCTTCGCCCACGCTGAAGCTAGAAATTGACGAGTTACCATGGGATGTTCTTTAACACCTCTGGTTTCTGGGAAAAAAAAAAAATCTGCTAGTAGTGGAGTCCAATTTCACAACGTGTACCCTGTACAGAAAACCAACTACTTGCTTTTTAAACTCTTCAGAGATGGTGAAAAAAAAGCAAAAGATTTTACTCTAGATATTAAAGAGAGGTTGGGAATAATTCAAACACTCAAAACAGAGATAATGAGGGGAGTGCAAACTCACATTTAACCTGCTTGTTGTTATCTTATGAATGCGGTGGCAGACAAAAAAGTGAAACACCCAGAAGGAGCTATGCGATGCACATTACAGCAATCCTCCTTTGGTGTGGTCTGTCTTGTATGGGCGTAAATATTTTGTGCTCGTATATCAGAATGTGTAGTTGTGAATTAAGTTTTGTAATCTTGTAAACCAAAATGTCTGAGAATTTTATCTTTGTGCACATGTAGATAAGAATTTGTGTGTGTATAAAAAAAGATTTGTATTTGTAAAACAATAATTACCAAAGTCATCTTTTTTATGGTCTGAGCAGAAAGCTATGTGTAAAACTCTGCCTGTGAGTTTTATTTTGCAAGTACGAATTTTGTCCGGAGTTTTCTTCCTCACAGCTGATTGGTCGATGTCATGCCAATCACAAATTTCCCAATCCGATCAGAGAGCAGATGGGTTTGGCTGTCGGGTTGGCACTTGACTTAGCAGCAGGACCTGGAAGGGTAGTATAGTTTCAAGATGGAGGACAGCGGCAGCGTTTCTGCGGCTCAGGTAGGCATTACTTTGTGGTTTAATGGAGCAAAAATGAAATCATCATCCAGATAGATGCATATTTTTGAAAATCATGTTTGGTTACTATACTTTGTAAGATATATATACATATATATACCTGCCTGATAAAACCATTGCTCCACTCATGCTGCAACCCCATATGCCCTCTAGTGCTCATTCTACAAGCGCCTCATTTTCTACCTGAGGTCACTGAAGTGTTGAGAAAAGAAACATCAACACACAGAGGTGACCGCCATGCCCCAGCCCGGCAGCAACAGTCAGAAATCAGCTGCTGTGTGTAGTACCTCTCCCATAAAGATGCTGTCCACCTCAGGAGACCTGGGTTGGTCCCACACCGTCAGCTCCAGCATGTGGTTCCGAAAATCCCTTCGATGGACGTGAGAGTAGACAAACGCCTGGGTCCACTTTGGCTCGCAGGTCTTCTTCACTGTTTTTGTCCTTCGTTTGCTTTTGTCACTGCGCGAGAGAATACAGATCTATGATGCCGTTTTTAGTCAACTTTTACTGTAGCTTTAGCTGACAAAAAAAGAAATCACAACCAATTTCTCATAGCCATGCACCATTAGAAAATGATCAAAGAAAGCTTTCAGAAATCTGGTGAAATCAAAAATGATTTTCTGTAAAACAAATTTTTATTATGGGAACAGTCGACACACTTCATACTTTCCTCTTAATGATGAACTTTATAAGACACTAAGTCATTTGGCAGCCTACAATGATTGGTCAGCCTACCTGCGGTCTGGGAGGAAGTACATTTTGACGTAAGGACTCCTGGGACGCCCATCAGGCCTAAGAGGAAGCTCCACAGCCTGCAGCACGTTGACGATTAACTGGTGACCCACTTTGTCGTACCACAGCTTCACCTGGGTGAGAAGCACACAAACATAAGTGATGTTTTGAGTTCTCATTTGAGCACCAATGGAGACCAGCCCAATCAGAGAGCACACACTCACCAAGAGTCGGCCCGGCATCAACTGCGGAGCGTCTTGGAGCATCCCAGGACTGGAGGGAGATAGGACATTTAAGGATGGTCTCTCCATCTTCTGGGACTCAAAAGAACTGGAACCTGCTAATAAACAAAAAGGAAACAGAAAAGTTTGAAACTAAAGTAGGGGAATGTCTGCTCTTATTCAAAGTCTCCTTTTGACAAAGTAAAACATAATATAATTCGTAACCAAATCCAAAAATATGTTCTTATAACTTCTGGTATTATTGAGAACTTTTCTCTTTCTCTTAGAATCCTGTCAGGATGATAAATGATTCAGAATATTTGTCCTAGTTTGCAGGTTTTGTGTTGCAGGAACTCAGGTACCTTTTTACTGACTGCCTGAAGAAACTGCTAACACAAAAACACTTTGCTGAATTTAATACACATTACATAAAAAAGACATGTTTTTTTCTTAAAGTTGATCAAACTCCTTAATTCAAACAGATATCAGTTTTTCATTTGTTTGTTTGTTTTACTTTTTTATATATAAATTAAAAATCCAACACGATATGACCCAGATATCCTTCAGTTTGTGTGAAAAGATGGATAATAACCTAAAACCTGATACACAGGTCAAACTAAATAAAATAGAATTTCTTCAGTCAAACTTTGCTTACGATATATGTACAAAGCTCTCAAACAAATTAACTGAAGATAAAGTGAAACCATTCATTAACAATTGTTAGTTCACTTGTTTATTACCAAATAAAATAAGCTTTGTAGTGAGACAGACCTACAGAAACATTTCAAGAGAGAAACTTACTAGATTCTAATGGAGGGTGGGACGTATCGGGGATTCTTGGAATATCACTGGAAAAGAGACAGTAGTGAAATGTCAACAGTCACGCTGGATGAAACAACGTTAGAAATGAAACTGCTAAAGAAGCATGCAGAAGCATTTGGACAGGAAGAAGGAGTGGAATAATGAAAGTAGTTCTGGTGTCCAGATGAAAAAAAAAGCATCATGTGGTTCAACAACACGAAGAAGCAGAGGAAAGATGAGGCATGCTCCTCTCATGACCGCTCTGTTTCTCCAGACTCATTCACACACTTCTGGAGGCCGAGTCATGAGCTGAAATAATAATAATAGATGAAAACCAGCAGCTCGGTTCTGCCAGCAGCATCAGCTTTCCTCATCGTCCGCCCTCCGCCCTCCCCCCACACCCCCACACCCACCCATGGAAACACAAGGATTTACTGCACTAGAAACAAAACTGAGCAAACTGCGAAGCACTTATCAGTCACATTTTTATTTCAAAATCTGCTTCTTAAAAGGCTAAGACTTGAGTTTGTTAAGGAGGAACCCCAACGCCGATCCAGTTCTGCTAAAACCAAATTGCAGCCCCCTTCTAGTAGCCCTCTCTCACATTCGTGTATTTGTCTTGCATTTCTATGCTGTTTTGAGACATGCGGTTGTATGAAAATAACATCACATGATCTTTTTATGTATCTAAAACTCTAATATCTGCAATGTGACCTTTAGCGGTGTCAGGCTGGCACAGATTTATTGGTCACGTTAAAAAATTTTGTAGCATGAATGTAGCAACCTTGAAACACCACATATAGCTCACTTTTAGTATGACATTACACAATGTCACGCCGGACTACGTTAAGTACTCTGCTATGGTATTTTGGCATACTTGTGGTATTTTTATCCACAGTAGGTAATGCCATTGTTTGTCTTTCTTATCCGTCTCATTAGAGCCACATATCAGTGGTGTATTCCTTAGTGTTCTTAATATATGCCTCTTAAATACAACATTCATGATGTTATGTGGTTACTGCTGTGTGCATGTTGAGTTGTTCAAGTATACATGACGTTGTAAGAGTACCAACGTCTACACGAAGGTTGGGTACTGTGTGCGGTCACATGATTTGTACTGCTATACAGTAAATCTGGCAGGAACTGATGTGCAAGTGGCTGTTGTTGGTTTTGGTTTGGACTGTACTTGAAGACGAGGAGAACAGTGGACAAACTGCCAGACTGATTAATTTCAGAGTGGAACGACGACCCAGAAGATGACGGGTAAGACCATGGCTAGATGTAGACAGAGGACTTATATTCCGACACACAGACTCATGGAAGAACTGAGACAGGGAGATGCTCCTGAACGTCACAGATATGCTGCAGCGACGTCACACCAGTGAGAACAACAAAACAGCGAGGCCACGGCAACGTAGCGTACGCCAAGCTTACACCATGGTACACTGTAACTTTCCTGCCCTTCAGCTAAATACACTGACAAAATTATTCAAGGGAGTGCACCACAAATGTTACACAAACGTCATAAGAGTTAACTTTTTACAACGCACGCTTCAGTATTGTCCAACGCCATGAAAAGCAGGTGATCATGTAATTCCCTGTTTGTGTGTTTGTCTGTTTGTTGGTAAAATAGCTCATGAACCGCCAGACAGATTTAATTCAACTCTCAGAAAGTAATCATTAGATGTATATAACTGCAACTGATTAACCTTTGGGGATTCAAGATGGCTGTCACAGCTAATCAAAAAAGAATAATAACTATACCTCTGTCAGTTCTACAGCTATAGAGCTAAAACTTGGTGTGGTAGTAGCTGAGACCCATTTTCATCATGTACTCTGAGGAAAACTACATTTTAATTTCTTCACATTTGGACCCACATAAAGAATTTCTAAATGCACCAACAAATGTGGCAAAATATAAACACATATAATGCATAAAGCTGTACATATCTGATTTAACAATCTATTTCAAATTTTAGATTTTATGTCTTGAATATAAAATCTGTATTAAACTGATAAGTGTTTCATGGACAATGTGTTGCCTTTAAACTCAATTCAAAATCAAAAATTGAAAACACGCAATTTCAGTAAAATAGACTGATTTATAAGTGCCAAAGTTCCAACTTGAAGAACTGACTTTACAGAGATAATGTCGATGCTGTGAATGACTTAAGGGCCCTTAGATTTTCCTGCGCAGGCAGCTGAAAAGCTTGTGAAAAGCGTTTTAAAATGATGGATGTTTCTTTGGGGCCATTTTGGATCTCGTCAAGTTCAATCTGATCGTCACAACGTGGCTGTTTTAACAAAAACGTGTTTTCATCAATCTGCAGCCCAATAATGAATAAAATTGTAGAAAACCATTAATTCATCCAAAATGACACCAGTGAAGAAAATAAGCTTCAGTGAGTGTGAGAGGATTACAGGGTTTTAATCAAATAATTACATAAAACAAATAAAGAACAGAATACTTACTGATATTTTCTATACACCCTTCGTCAGTGTTTGGAGAGAAACGATTACATTCAATCTTTTTTTTTCAGCAATTAGTGTACGAGTTGAACTCTAACATCTTCAGGACTGAGTTTGGACCATAATGAACACAACTACAAAATCTCTGAAGATGTTTTTTTTAAGGATGCCAATGCAGCAGCTGTCAAAAATTCCTACATTCATCAACTTTCTCCTCTAAAGTCCAACCGCTGTTAGGGACTACGTCTTGCAATAATCCGAGCTGACAGAAATGCAGATGTTTTGGGTGTAAAAACTGTATAAGATGTGTAAAGAGATGTTAAAGCTGCTGCAAACGGCTCGTTAGGATCACCATGGTAACCACGCACCTGTGTCAACCCATGACAGCACACTTAATGAGTAGAAAGTGAGACTCAAATAAGCAGTCACTGTGTGAAAATTATGATGTGCTGAAGAAATTCCTGTCAAAATGCTTTCGGTTTTTGCCAATTTAATTTCCGCCTCATGATTTACTACTACAAAAAGTCATAGCACACAGCTCCTAAATGAGACAGATGTTTCAATGTATTGTATTGTGAGAGGAATAGTGAACCAAATATAACAAAATGGAGGAATAACGGGTAACAAGGGCGTTTCAGTGCTTATGGATTGGCACCCTTAGAAATCTAACATGAACAATGAGCAACAGCTTTGTGTGAGATTAATCAGAGTGAATAAATCTGATGTTTTTCTCATTTATCCCCCAGTTTGATGAAGCTTTTATTACTGAGAACTTCAGAGTTTGAAAGTGGAAATGTTAACAGTGACACATGTACAGAATGGAAATGTTTTCATGCCACTTGTAACTATTTTTTACTTATTGTTGTTTTTTTAGCAATTTTTTTAATAGTTCTACTGATAACGCTGTTTTTGGTTGTGAATGTTACAGTTATCTCCAAGATGTTTGTCCAAGAGAGGATAATTACAACCTATAGTTACATATTATTATTTCATTGAGCAATTTGTTACATTTTTTATGGATTTTAAGGCCATTTTTTGAGTTCATTAAGCACATGATTTGACGGGTTTCACATATTAAAAGCCTAAAATGACACTGACACTCTTAATGCTTAATTCACTTATAGCTGCTGCCAAAACAATGTAAAACAAAGTATTTTGGTAATATGAAGTACTCACAATAAGAGCAGGTCAGTTTTCTAATACTGAGAACAATCAGCAAATATTGAGATTTTCTTATGTTTTTTTCTGTATAATTCACACTAAGTGAAATGATGGGAAAGAAAGTTTGCTTATAAACAAAACTGAGCCCTGGAATCAATTTAGGCATCTGAGTGAAAGATAAAAACAGCTTTTTTTCCTCATATAAATCTACAGAAATCACCACTGTCAGATACCTAACAGGAAACTCACAGGATCATTTGATCATTTTTCCTCAAAGTGTAAAAGGAAGTAATGTGTAACTTTTAATGAACAGACCTGGTATAATGTTCTGATGTGTGTTTGTTTTACAAGACATTGTTTTATTTGGACAGTAATAGTTCACCTGTATTTTATCTTCCAAATAAGATTAATGCTTATTATAAAGGGAACACATGAGATAAATCAATACAGTTAAACTTCAGCAGCATGTGAAGATTGGCTGTTTTAGGATTTTAACTACAGCTGCAGTGTAGCTCTCAGAATTCAAATATCTATCCAGATTTCTTGTTTTTTTTTTTTTAAGGATAAAAACTTAAATTCAGCTGATCAAATGTGGCTGGTCATATCAGAGTTAGACATGTATCATGGCAGTGTAGCGGCTGTGTTTCCTTCCTGACTCACCCAATAGGCCTGGACACCACCAGCTCCACCTGAGGCTCGGACTGAGATTCCAGGATGATGTTATAAACTTCCTTCATCGTCGCTCCTGGTAACAACTTCCCATTCCACTGCAAAACTTCATCACCTGGAAACAGACGTTCATGCACAGAACGCATACAGTTTTTACACGGCCAAATTCTGCGTTCACCTCACAGGATGGGAGATGGGTCCAGAAGGAATTATTACCATTTATTTTCTAAAACAAATAATATTAATAAAAAAAACTCAAATAAAAATGGAAAAAAGTAGCACATAGAACCACCGACAAACACATTCAGCACCCAGAAGGAATGGTCCTATTTAGATGTAATCTGGTCCACATACAGACCTGTGTTGGGTTTGTAAATGGTTTGATTCACAAGGGGCTGGAATGTCTGGAACAGGCACCACAGGGCATAAGTGAAACAGTAGTGTTATCAGGTAGTTGCCAGAGAGTCTGACAGTCAGTCTAAACAGTAAGTGAAGGTCAGCTATTGGACTCCTTACAACCCTCTATGTCATATCATGTTCAGGGATAACTCTTGGTTCAGCATTACTACGAATGATCATCATGTGTGCGTATGGTGGCGCTGAAGGAAGAGGACCAAAACTGCCAATGTTGTGGAGAGATACAACAGTGTTACTTCAAACATCTTGACGTGAAGAGCCTTAGGATCTGACTTCAGATCACCACTGGTAATGATTCAACAGACCCTGAAGACACGGGGATACATCAGTGACATCTATGTTTTACCCCTCTTTTGACAGTGCGCTTGTACAGCCTTCTAACAAGAGTGGTTAACACGTATCAGGTTGAGGTATTGCTAATCAAAGATCGCATTCTTTTCCCTACCATGGGCCAGCGGTGTGTCCATACTGTCAACTCGGTATATATATATATATATATATATATATATATATATATATATATATATATATATATTTTTTTTTATATATATATTTTTATATATATATTTATTGGGTTTTCAAAATACAGCATACAAAAATCATACAGAAGAGTATGAAGCATATACATATTTAACAAATTGCTGTATAAGAAGAAAGAAAACTTACCAAAATGACAATCAAAATAAAAACGCAACAAAACAAGCAAAAATAAAATAAAATAAAATAAAAATAAATAGAATAAAGTAGAAACAAGTCAGAGCAATTATCTAAATAACTGGCTACACTGCACTGATTACCATTTGCACTTTAGGATGGTACTACCTGTCTAACAAGGCACAGGTGGCAAACTAAGAGACTGTGTGAGCTTGGGGCTCAGTCTCAGACTGCGAAAGATGATCCAAAAACGGCTGCCAGATATTACAGAACTTATTAGTGGAGCCCACAACATCATACCGCAGTTTCTCCAAGTGGAGAATCTCAGTGAAATCGCTTAACCACATTTTAAACTGAGGAGCCTTGTCAGTTTTCCACAATCTTAATATTACTTTCTTAGCCACTACCATTCCATACATCACAGTTGTTTGCATAGAAATGCTGCGGTTCCTAAGTGAGGGAGAATATCCAAACAATGCAATCTGGGGGTCAGGATCCAATGTGCACTTATACACTTTAGAAAACAATTTGAAAATGTCACACCAATATTGAAAGAGTTTGGGGCATGACCAGAACAGATGTGACAGGGAGCCATCAGCTGACCTACATTTATCACATTTTGGAGATATTGAGGGGAATATTCTGTGCAATTTCATTTTAGAATAGTGGAGTCTATGAAACACCTTGAATTGAATTAACTGGTGCCTTACATTAATAGAACATGACCGGATCCTCCCAAGACCCTCCTCCCAGACCTCACTCCCAATCTGTATACCCAGCTCCTCCTCCCATGCGGCCATCAAGGAGCCTGTGACAAAATTCATTCGCTCTGCAAAGACATCCACAAAGCTTGAAGTTATTTTTTTTGATACTGGAGAGCCCAACAGCATTTTATATATCTTATTTTCTTCTGGTTGGGATACAAAGTTCGGGATGTTAATGCGAACATAATTTCTGATTTGCAAATATCTGAAAAAATCTGCATCCGGAAGAGAGAAACAGTCCTTCAACATTGCAAAAGAAGCAAATTTTTTGTTAATATACAAATCTTTCAGTGTAATTAGGCCTTTTAGTCTCCAATTTTTAAATGATGTATCGGATATTGATGGGAGAAAAGCATGGTTATGGTAAATTGGGGCGTGAACTGAGGTCTCAGGTAGGCTACAGTATGCCCTAATTTGTTTCCATATTTTCAAACAATTTAAAACAATCAAATTATTTATTCCACTATTTGTAGGAGATGTTGGTGCTGAGAAAAGAAGTGCCGAGAGAGAACTATTTATGACACTACTTCTTTCAATAGCCACCCAAGGGGGAGAATTTGTGGATAGTTCTTGAGCATCACCTTCCTGCCAGTATACCAAGGCCCTTGCATTTGCTGCCCAATAATAGTGCTGAAAGCAGGGTAATCCTAATCCCCCCATCTCTCTTGGTTTGTGTAAGTGAGTTTTTGATATTCTATGAGCTTTAAAGCCCCAGACAAAAGGCAAAATTATTGAGTCCAATGATTTAAAAAAGGCCTTTGTCAAAAAAATAGGCAGACCCTGAAAAAGATATAAAAATTTAGGCAAGGACACCATTTTGATAGCATTTATGCGGCCCATCATTGAGAGTGGGAGTGTTCTCCATTTATCAACATCTTTCCTAAGATTATCCACTTTTTCCAAAAAGTTAAATTTGAAAATATGTTTGGGGTCTTTAGGCAAAATAACTCCAAGATATTTCAGTTTGTCAGTTATCTTAAATAAAAGCTTATCTAGGAATTCAGAAGTAAGGCTTTCACCTAATGACATAAATTCACTTTTCTGCCAGTTAATAGTATAACCTGAAATTTCACCAAATGACTGAATAAGGTCTAGGAGAATTGGCACTGACTGCTCAGGATGTGATACAAAAACAGCAACATCATCAGCATACAGTGAAATGTGATGGTCAATGTTTCCCAGTTGAATTGGTTTGATTAGAGAGTGTTTTCTAATACTGATGGCGAGGGGTTCCAGAGCAACCACAAAAAGCAGAGGACTAAGAGGGCAACCCTGACGAGTTCCCCGGTGTAGTAAAAAGGGCTCTGACTTGTCCTGGTTTGTGAGGACAGATGCAGATGGTTGAGCGTACATTGTTTTAATCCAAGACACAAATTTACTGCCAAATCCAAACTCCTCAAGTACAGTCAGGATGTAAGGCCATTCCAATTGGTCAAATGCCTTTTCAGCATCCAGGCAAAGAACAGCTCCCTTAAACTTAGTGTCATATTCATGATACATAATGTTCATTAACCGTCTGATATTAAAAAATGAAAACCTTTTAGGGACAAAGCCCGTTTGGTCCGGGTGAACAATAGAAGAGATATGTTTATTTAGCCTATTTGCCAGTACTTTAGCGAATATCTTAATGTCAGAATTCAATAATGAAATAGGACGATATGATGAAAGCTCTGTCTCGTCCCTACCTTCTTTATGTAGCAGTGTTATATTAGCTTCATACATAGTAGGGGGAAATTTCCCTGAATCAAGAGAGTGAACGAACATCCTCCGGAGGAGGGGAGCAATCTTCTGGGCATATCTCTTATAGACCTCAATTCCAAAACCATCTGGTCCTGGGGCCTTGGCAGTGGGAAATGATTTAATGACATCAAGGATCTCTTCCTCCGCAATATCTGCATTAAGGGCTTCTTGCGCGGCATCACTCATTTTCGGGAGATTTAAATCTTTGAGCCAGTTTGAGATATTTCCTTTTGCTTTTGACATGTATAGTTGTTCATAATATTCCTTAAATGAGTCATTTATATTTCTTGGTTCAACTATAATTTTTCCTGCCCTAGACTTAATTTTATGTATTGCCCTGTTGGCCTGTAAGCCCCGCAGCTGACGAGCCAACAATTTATGGGGCTTATCACTCAGCTCAAAGTGCTTCTGCTTGATTTTAAACAGCTGATCAAGCACCTGCCTGGACAGAATAGTGTTATATTCATATTTTAGTACAAAAATGTTTTGGTAAGTCGAAGAGTTGGAAGAGGACTTGTAGTCAGATTCTAAGCGTGCTAATTCAGTCTCAATTTCTGAGAGGCGTTTCCGTCTTTCGTTTTTCAGGAACTTTTCAAAAGAGATAATATGGCCTCTGATCACAACTTTAAAAGTTTCCCATAAAGTAGAATCTGTAACATCTTTTGTATCATTAGTGTCTATGAATTCAGAAATTTTATTATCTATGAATTTACAGAATGTCTCCTCCGAAAGCAGGGATTGGTGAAAGCGCCAGAAATATTGCTGTTTCTTGTGGTTAAGATCGAGAGTCAGTGAAACTGGAGAGTGGTCCGAGATTAAAAGCGTATGGTATTTGGAAGATACTACATTAGATATTAATTTAGAGTCGAGTAGAAAATAATCTATTCTTGAATAGGACTTATGCATATTAGAAAAAAAGGAATAATCCCTCTCCACCGGATGCTGCAGTCTCCAAACATCAACCAGATTTGTTGAAGTCATGAGGGTGTTCAAAACCGCAGAGGAGGAGGAGGGTGGCTGTTTTGTTCGAGCTGACCTATCCAGGTAAGTATCAGGCACACAGTTGAAATCCCCTCCCAAAATTAGATGCGTATCAGCTAGATCAGGAACCAAGTTGAATACTTTTCTAAAGAAGCCTGGGTCATCAAAATTTGGGCCGTATACATTAAGAAGCGTGACATGAAAAGAATATAAATAGCCTGTTACCAATATAAATCTGCCATTTGGGTCAGTCACTGTAGAAATGTGTTTAAATGGAACTGTTCTACGAATCAGAATTGCCACCCCTCGAGCTTTACCTGAAAAGGTGGACTGAAAAATTTGATTTGTCCAACTGCATCTCAGTAACCCCTCCCTGCCTGGTCTTATGTGTGTTTCTTGAAGATATATAATGTCCGCTGATAAGCTCTTTAAGTGGGAAAATACCTTAGCCCTCTTTAGGACAGTCCCCAAACCCCTGACATTCCAGCTGGTAAAAGTTATGCCACCGCCTTGTAATGATGTGTTAGGACACACAGAGATTTCTTAACAGAATGGCTTCAGTGCAATCATGTGTTAGCCTGACAATGTATTGAACCACACAAAATGTATTTTTAAACAAAAAGAACCAGCAAAAAATTACCTCCCACCCCCCATCCCACTTTCCCAAACAAAGCGAGAATAAAAGCCCCACATAGCCAGATAGAGGCAGCCGGGCCGAACGGGCCATACAAATACCGAACAGGCTCCACTAAAAGGCTCCTTTAACCACTCAAATTTAACAAACTTAGATTATAGTACAAACATCAAGCTGTTATAAAAGTAATTCCGGTCCCCAATAACCCGAGGCAAAAAGCACATAGCACAGTGATTTAACTTCTAAATGCTCAGTGACTCTGTAAAGTTTCTGCAAAAACCTCTGCATCCTGCGGAGAGGAGAACGTCTTATCTGTAGAGCCGATGGTGACACGTAAACGCGCTGGGTACAGGACGCCGCACCTCGCTCCAGCATCCCGCAGCCGCTTCTTCACACCGTCGAAAGCTTGCCGCTGCCTCATCACCTCCGCCGGGTAATCAGGGAAGATGTAAATCGGCTTATCCTTGTGACGGAGGGGGAACTGTTGACGGGCCAGTTGCAGAATCGTCTCCTTCACGTGGAAGTAGTGAATTCTTGCTATCATTGCGCGCGGCCGCCCAGCGTCACCAGGCAGCCTGCTTCCCAGCCGATGCGCCCGGTCCACCTCCAGCGGCGAGTGAAAATGCTCTGCACCAAGCAGTTCCGGAATGAACTTCATCAGAAACTCTCTCGGACGTCCACCCTCGATCTTTTCTGGCAACCCGATGATTTTAATGTTCTGCCGCCTGGAACGGGCCTCCAAATCGGTAATTTTCACTAGAAGCGCTTCGTTCACTGCCCGCATCCTGGCGCAGGTCTCCTCCAGCTTGGAAATGCGGCCCTCGTGATTGGATGTAGCATCCTCCACCTCCTTAATCCGGTCGACGAGATTCGATAAGGATGCCTGGGTTGAAGCTAGGGTTGCTTCAAGATCGTTGAATCGATCATTCATTGTCTTGCTCATATTATTTATTGCAGCAAGGATGGTAGAGGACCCCGCATCATGCTCACATGCCGGTTCAGCTTCTGTTGCGATAGCTGCTGGCTTAGCTAGCTCCAGCACGTGCTGCTCAGTCGTCTCTTCTGAAGCCTTATCCTGCTTCTTTCCTTTATCCGTCTTGGGTTTAGTCATCCTCAATATCAAAACAGTTAGTCACGGCACGGGGATTACCGAAATATAAGGTAAAAATCGATGTACAATAAAAAAATTACTTTTAAGTGGTGAGGAGCCAAAAAAGAACACGTCTACTCCATTCGGTGCTCACTAGCGCCCCCTCAACTCGGTATATATTTGATCAGATATTGTAATCATTGGAATGCAGTCGCCCTGTGATGGATTTGCGACCTGTCCAGGATGTCCCTGCCTCTCTCAAAGTAATGGGTGGAGATAGGCACCAGCGACCCGTAAAGGAGAAGCAGGTAAAGAAAATGAATGAATGGATGGAATACAGATGCATAACCTTTCAACATTTATTTCATTTCCACCACTCCATCTGGGTGCTTCGCTTTTATGTCAGCGAGTGTATGAAGTTTGATGAAAAGTTGGAATAGGACAGTATTGTTGGGAATAATCTCTGATAAAGACTTCTTTATTAAATATAACTACAGCTACCAAAATGTTATTGTGTAAAAACAAGGCCTGAAAATGACAGTAAATTGACTACAAATGTCCAACAGCACGTCTCATTGTTTGAAGAACAATTATAATTTTACAAGAGCCTATGAATAAAAATAAAAAACTAACACTTTACAGTTTCGATATTTGTTTTTCCAGCTGTAATGGCTGAGTCTGTACCTGCTCTAAGATGTCCCACCACATCGGCCAGACTCCCCTTCTTGACTTTGGTGATGAAGGCACCTAACCTGCCTGACTCGGTTATCCTTCCTCCCACCACCTGAGGACAAACAATCACACACAGAAAGATGGAATTTAAAGACAAAACGTCACACACCGGAGGGTGGCTTCTCACATCTGACGGTGACCCCTGACCTTTAACCCAAGCAGAGCTCCAGCCTCTTTGGGCATTGTGGCACTCCTCTTACTGAGGGTGATTCGTCCAATCAGATGGTCTCCCTCCTTGGATGGTTGCCAGGTTACAGGATGCTGCAGGAGATGCAAAGATAACCCCAATAAGGGCATATTTTATATTCACAAATATCCACACAACTTTAAACGAACACAAAGGAACTCCAACCAACCAAAGATCAGCAGGCCAATTTCCCTAAAAGCTTTTGAAACTGGTCCCACACTTTGTTTTTTTAATCTAGTAATCATACATGGATCAGGAAAAAGTTAAAGAGGCAAGTCTGAGATGGTTTGATGGAGAGGAGAGATAGTGGACATATTGGACTAAGGATCTTAAATACGGAGCTGATAGGAAGGAAGAAAATCGGAAAACCACAGAGAAGGTTTAAGGATGTAGTGAAGAGGGATATGCAGAGGGCTGGTGTGACAGAGGAGGATGAGGGGACAGGGGGAGATGGAGACAGAAGGCAAGGAGAAGAAGAAAAGGGAGACGATAATGATACATGGATCAGAATCCACTTTATCTGTGACCTCAAGATGCAAATAGTCCCTATATAATAAAAATCCTATAATTAGATTTATTGCATATGTCTTGTTCGACACATCTAGATGTCTGTATCTGAAAATAAAATGACAAAAAGTCACATTATAGGCATTTTTAATGGGACGTCAAAGTTTAGAAGTTCATGGGAAAGAAATACAAATGATGCTTCCTCGCTTCGGAGCATGTGATTTTCCCATGAAATGTTTTTGCTAATTGACAGAATTGCTGACCAATAAGAACACGCTGGGCTTATTCAAGAGGTGGTCCAAACATCTGCATTCACAGGACACACATGTATTTGTAGAAGAAAAACAGCTCCTAGGTGGCTGTTTTGTGGGAACTTTAAAGCTTAATGTAAGAAGACAATTAATACGTTTTTGTCCAAATTTATTTAATGAGGGAAAGTACACAAAAACAAGGCTACATAGTAAAGTAACTGCTGTCATGTACAAAGACCTCCTGGCGGAAACATTTTCTAACATGTACATTGATGATCTGTGTTAAAATATGTTAAACTGTGTGCAAACTTCTTTTTTTTTTTTCACACTACTTTTTTCCCACACTATTAAAAAAGTAATCCCAGTAGGGATATAATGAAGGATGTGTTCATTGGAACAGCTTAGAAAACAAAATTAAAGACCAAACAACCTAGGCATAAATACACTGCCATCAACCATGAGACAACAAAGGAAAAATGTAATATTTAACTCATTATAACCAATGTTGTGCTGCTTTTAAACTCTAGGTGATGAAACTCATTTCTGCTCTGGTCTGAATACAGAACGCCCTTCGTTCCACCCTCGTGGAGTCAAATTCAGGAATATAAATGTGTCACGATCAAATTTAGGAGCAGAAAGGCAACTAGAGATGGACGTAGGGTACAAGAGTCACAGACACAGAGCGCTCACTGTATGTTCACACGAACACCCGAATAAACCCTGAACTTTTCGAGAGAAAGTATAGAAAACGAGAAAAAGAAAGGCAGTGACTTACGTGCCATCCGGTGGGGTCGTGTGGGTGACACTCCCAGTCCCCTGCAGCAGAAATAAGACAACGTGACTCACTGAGGCTGCAGCGGCGCACACATCCCCTCCAACAATGTATACACAGCACATGCCACCCCGACGTCTTTCCAACACATTTACAGGCATCTGTTTACACCAGAGACGGTTCACTTGATTGGATATTCAAACCCGAGCTACAATTAGAAACTTCTCAACAATCTGAAATGTGTTCAGCACAGCCAATATTGATACCAAAGGAAGGAGGATACTTTACAGATTAGATGGGGACGATACAATCCAGAAATAAGGCAGAAATGTCTTGTCAGGCTGCAGAACAAAATGAATAAACCAAGGTTTGAAGCTGATGGTTACTGTGAGGTAACTAAAAACTAAAATCTATAAACACTTCAATAAGAAAATGCAAAGAGGGAGTCAAAGAAACAAAAGGATAAAAAATACTAGATTTTTCTTGTGACAAAATGAAATCAATTCATTGACTTATCAAATTAAAGCTGTAGCTAAAATGTAACAAAATCTTTCTAATGTAAACTGACAGGAACAACTGAAGCGAGGGAAAAAAACTTGAAACATTTCCGAAGAAACATTGAAGGGTCCCAGTGTAGCTACTGGCTGAAATTCCAGCACACATCAACTTTTTTCTATAAAGCCCTAAAGCAATTTGGGGCTCACTTTTGTAATAATCTAATTACATTACTGCAGAAACTTTCATTCAATTCTCCGATACCTCCAAGTTCTAATCAGGACAAAAATTGCAAAAAAAAAAAAAAATCTACAGGATATTTTTTATATTTTATATCATGATGAAATAAGAAAAAACCTACATAAGTAACAAAAATATCCAGTGACTCAGAATCTGCTGAACAGCTAACCGATATTAGCAAACACACAGATGGCTATACCTCAGTGACTTTTGCAGAAACTAAAACTTGACGTAGCTGTAGCTGAGAGTCATTGCTTGTGTTTGTTAGCAAAATATTTCACGAACTACGGGATGAATTTGAATGAAACTCACAGAAAGTGATCATTGGACATAAAACTACTTGTGGACTCAGTTCGGTTCAAGATGGCCACCACAGTTAATCAACCTTAGCAAACGCAGAAATGACTACCTCAGTCGAGTTTACAGATACTGAGCTGAAGTTGGAGTGGTAGTAGCTGAGAGTCATTCCCAACATACTCTGAGAGCTGAGTTTGGTATGAAATCCAGCGGGCGAGATGCATTCCTTCAACTTTAATCGTCATGGTTCACTCACACACAGCTTAGTTCAGATGAAACTTCAAGACTGAAGATGGCCGATGACGCCACTGGCGTCACTTCCTCTCAACAGGCTCATAAACCTCAGGAACCGGGTTAAGGAAATATTTTTTAATATGAGCTCTGTTTTCAAAATTGTGCCTAAATAATCATATAAAAAATGTAAAATGTGCCTACAAGAAAAAAAAGGTTGCAAAAAGGGTTAAGTTATGAGTCAACCGTCCCATGTGTGGTGTTTTCTTCCTGCTGTTTTAACAGAGGATGAGTAGGCAGTAAGTGTGTGTGCGTGTGTGTGTACATGCAATCTGTGTATGTGTGTGTGTTTTCCTGATCTTCCAGTGATTTCCATGCCTGAATGGATCTCAGCTGCCAGCAGTCTCTGAGCTGAGCTGATCTCTGACTCGAGCTAAAAAAGGAAACAGCGTCCCGCAACCACGAGGACGTGTTTAAAACTGGGTCGAACAGAACCCTCATCCTAAACACTTACTTGATGGATGTCACAGGCACCTGGAGCTCAGACTCCGCTCTAAAGACAGAGCCGCAGTTAATCAATGTCAGCTTCCTGGGAATGTGAAGCTTTAATGTAGCATCAGTCATAAGAGCTGTTTTCTGCGGCCTGCTGAGGAGCTCAGGTAGTGACTGAACACAAGCTGGAAGTGTCAGGAAGCCGAAACCCACCAGTAGGGAAAACTATGGCTTCATTTATTCAGAAAGATCAAGAAAGGTTGAAGTTATCAGATGTTTATGTGAGCAAACGTGATGTTTTTTCATTAAACTTCCCTTTTCCAAACGGACCATTTCAAAGTTGAAAAAACTAAATAAGAACTGATATTTAAAAATATTTATGTAATCCAAAAATCCTTATTATGTGTTATTCTAATCTGATACTTTATTGGGAACAGAGTTGATGGTTAAAATCAGCATCTCCTTAACCTCAGTCTAAATACATGAGTTACATCAGCATTTAAAAGGTAAGTTAAATTTAGTTGTTCAAAAAAATATCCAGATTCTTCAACCATACTTAATCCCATTCTTTACCTGGCTCAGACTGTGTAACACAATATTTGGGACATTACTAAAACCTATTAAAAGAATAAAGGAGTCGTATCAAAGTTATCTGTGTAAATCCCATCTGATTTGACAGCAGAGTTTTACATCACAGTGTAAAACGTTACAGTTTCTTCACAATGTAGGCTCAGGTTTTGTTCTGTGCTGACCTGAGAGCAGCTTTTACATGACAGTTAGGAGGTCAGAAGTCTTGATTAGACCAAAAATAGCTGTGAGGATGATAGAGGAGACTCATTCAGACTCATTGGAGTCTGAAATTAATGTTACAATGTTCAGAGTCAGGAGTTAAAACAATTTATCCACTTTAAGTAAAGTTGCACAGTAACTCTGGTTGTGATAAATTTAATTTATGAAAAGCTGGTCAAACAGATGTCCATCACGAACAGAAGCTGGTGACTGATTTTCTCTCACCTCTCTCGCTGACGCTTTCGATCTCAGCATCCTCACAGCTGCTGTACTCCGGCGTGGTGCCCCCCTCCTCCTCTGAGCTGCTCACGCTGGTTTGTCGCTTCCCTGGCCCTCGTTTCGACTTGTAGGGCCGCGGCGGAGGCGGCCGCAAAGATTCGGATTGGTCGGAACTCAGCGAATCGTTGCGCAGCATGCTCTCGGCCTTGTCCCGCTTGGTCCGTTTGACTCCGGGTCCCTGACCGGGAGCTGAGCTGGGCCCTGAACCGGGAGGCTCTCTGAGTTCAGGGGGCGGGGCTTGCTGTGAAACAGCTTTTTCACGTGGCCCACCAACCCCACCCACTGTCCTCTGTCCAGGTCGAGCAGGGTCCCCGACCTCAACTGTCCCTGTGCTCATGCCACGACCCTGAGCATGCACAGAGAGGCCGCTGCCCGCAGGGGGCAACGAGCCTGCTTGTCGAGGGGGGGCCCCACTGTTGTCCTTGTGATGGTAACCCCCCTCTTCTGTTCGTTTCATACCTCCACCTCCTCCCACGGGATCGTGCTCCAGGGACCGAACCTTTGACAGCTGCCGGCCTTCCCTGCGCTCCCTGGACTCCCCCCGAAGATCCCGATCCATGGAGACTTGGGTCTGAAGCCTGGGTTGACCCGGCCGCCGCTCCCCTCGACCTGCTCCCCGCCCATTCCTCCTGAGGGGCCATCAACATGCGGGGAGAGAGGAGAAAACAATCAGGTATCAGCCAGAACGATCAGTTCTGCTGTATGCAGATAACTTTACTTTTCTGAAGATCCAAGATTTTAAACGTGTTCACAATAACATGATTAACATTTACCTTCATCATCAGGCCAGTTTCACACGTTAATAGGCTAACATTCACATATATAGAGTTAAGATGTAATTCTGTCCAAGTAACCA
Source organism: Kryptolebias marmoratus (assembly GCF_001649575.2). Taxonomy (NCBI): domain Eukaryota; kingdom Metazoa; phylum Chordata; class Actinopteri; order Cyprinodontiformes; family Rivulidae; genus Kryptolebias; species Kryptolebias marmoratus. Next base: position 9,969,968 of record NC_051451.1, read on the forward strand.
GGCAACTAAAGTTAAATTTAAGATAATTATGAGCTCTAAAATCTTACCATGACCCACTGAGATTTCAGAATAATGCAAACCACTTTATTAGTGCTCAAAAGATGACACATTTAGACTATTTGTTAAGGCAGACCCAAAAGACTACCTTTGAAAATGATGCAGTATCATTGTTTTTGGTTCAAGAAGATATTTTTTTAAGACTTATCCCTACTGACCCTTGATTTGGAGACAAAAATGTTTCTTTGAGAAGCATCCACATGATAAAACCTAAATGTTCTATTGTACTGATAAGTTGTGAAGACTATCCAGGAAAAGTTAATGTACAAATGATCCCCTTATCTGTGTACTTAGATCTAAGTGGAATATTGAAAACATCTTAATACACAGACTGGAAAATGTCACTGGGATCAGAGGTACAGTTCTGTCTTATTTATCCATCAGATTTCAGTTTGTTCGTGGTCCCAATGTGCCATCGGCGCCCTCCGGAGTTAGCCATGGTGTTCCGCAGAATTCTGGGCTGGGACCGGTCCGGCTGTCACTGTACAGGTGCTGGTCATAAAATTAGAATATCATGAAAAAGTAGATTGATTTCAGTAATTCCATTTAAAAAGTGAATCTTGTATATTATATTCATACATTACATACAAACTCATATATTTCAAATGTTTATTTCGTTTAATTTTGATGATTACAAATGACAACAAATGAAAATCTCAAATTCATCATATCAGAAAATTAGAATATTACTGAAGACCAATAAAAACAAAGG
>NC_051451.1:9971963-10021660 GCF_001649575.2 Kryptolebias marmoratus
CTAATTTTCTGATATGATGAATTTGAGATTTTCATTTGTTGTCATTTGTAATCATCAAAATTAAACGAAATAAACATTTGAAATATATGAGTTTGTATGTAATGTATGAATATAATATACAAGTTTCACTTTTTAAATGGAATTACTGAAAATCAATCTACTTTTTCATGATATTCTAATTTTATGACCAGCACCTGTACATGCTTCCCCTGAACAGTATCATTAGAAAACATACACTTTCCTTGTTATGCAGATGACACCCAGCTGTTTCTGCCCTTAAATCCTGAAGAAACAAACCAGTTCTGAAGTTTCAGACTTGTATCAGAGATGTAAAAACACTTGACTGACTTGTAATTTTCTACTTTTAGACACAAGTAAATTTTGGGTTTGAAAAATTTCAGCTAGTTTTGAGCAGCTTCATATTTCCTTTTGGATGGTATTACATTGGAGGCATTTTCGACCAGGATTTGTCTTTCAACTCCCACCTTAACCAAGTTACAAAAGAAGCTTTCTGTCACCTGAGTCTGACATCTAGTTTTAAGACCAGACTATATGAAGTTACTGCTTTTCTTACATGATTGTATGTGTTGTCTTCTTTTACTGTTGTGTGTTATGGCTTAGAGTGGTTATTAAGCTTTTAAAATATTATTTTGTTGTTTTTTCTTTTGCTGCTTAGTGTTCTCTTACTATCACCCACTTCAAAAAGGGAAAAGGTGGGTGAGAATGTTTTTGCCTGTGTCCGGGTTTGTTTCTCAGTTAGCAAAATATCTTATGAACCACTGGAAGGATTTTAATAAAATTCTTGGCAAGTAAACGTTTGGAGTCAACTCGATTCAAGATGGCCACCACAGCTATTTGAATTTGGCAAACACAAAAATGGCTATAACTCTCATTCTTATCCATCATGGGTTTCCCCTTTCCCCTAAAAAAGTGCTCAAAATGACAGAAAAAAGCCACAATTTAAATAAAGTCAACATCATGCTTTATGACATAGTATCTTCCTGTGTTTGTCTCTTCATCTTACGCGTCTCGTGGTGGCTCACTAAGTGAGCGAGCGTCCGTTCCAGCTGTGGCCCCGGGTCGCCCAGGGTCTTGGATCGTACCAGCGGAGCCCGTGGGTGCCTGGGAGCGAGATCGCAGCTTCTTATCCCCGGTCGTTTGGCACACGGATGGCTCGCTGACAGCAGAACCAAGTCCGGAAGGCTGCCCAGGAGGACCGGTGAACCAGTCGCCTGGTTTGGTCAGAATCTCCTGCTGCTTCCGGCAATTATTGCACACCCAGATCACCTAGGAGACAGGGGACGGGGACAGAGATTACAATCCTCTTCCAGCTTAATCTACAGTGGTCATAGGTACTGACATATTCCAGTAAACTGACAGAGAAGTTGAGAGAAGAAGTTGCTGCTCAAACTATTTTTCACTGCAGCCAGGGAAAAGCAGCTCAGATTTTTTTGCCAGCCCCTCATCAGACGCAGTCTAAAACTGGTGAACAGGAAACGGAACAATGCACTTCCTAAAGAGCTGCATCGCTGCCAACGAGTGATCCAGAGAACAGCTTTTATAGAAGCTTTGTAGATTAAAATCATGGCAGATAAACCTGAGAGCAGCTTGACTCCCCCTGTGAGCTGCCTTTGGCCACTAAAAGATGAACTCGGAGCCAAGTGTTCATTTAAAACACACAGTGTGCTGTCAAAATGGGACCTGCAGACTTCCTTCTTTCCACTTCTGTCATCACACATATGTACACGAACTGGCTGCAGAACGCAGATCAAAGGCCAAATTCAGATTTCATTCACTTCAGGCGCACAGAGCAGAGGGACTCGTCCAACTCATTTTAACTTGTCAACACATTTTTACTCTGTAAACTGTGCATAAACCCCATCTGTCTATGTTGCATATCTTGTGACAAAGCATATCCTTTCAATAGCTGTGCATCCTGGGCATCTAGGGCCATCGTTTCTTTAGATATGTTTGCCGCTGAGCAGGTACAGTACACTGGTCATTTTGGGATCTTTACACATTCATGGTTGAAATAATGGTCGAATGGTTTAAAAGAGAAAACAATCGCCTCAAGTATGAAAAACAGATCCATGATATCTCGTGCAGGTGAGGTCATAGATACCGTCAAGAGAAAAAATTAAGTCCACTCTCTTTCAGTTCCTGGTTTGTACGCATCAGGACATCATAACAATGATCTGGTCTGACTCTAGAATACGTTGGTTCACAGAAGACTGAATGGTCTGGTATTCTCCAGGCTTTATGGGTAAACATGTCTACTTTGACCTTTAGACAGATGAGACCATTTTCTTCAAGTTTTACGGTTCTTTCAAATGCAACTTTGAAACCTACGTTGGGCTTTCTAAAAAAAAAAAAGTCTCTGAAAAAGTCTTAAGAAGGGAACACTTTCAGTACGCTCAGTACAGTAAACTGGATGCAACTGTCTGTACATATAGTGACTGGCTGCAACCAAATAATCACCAGCACAGTCCCTGCTCACTTAAACCCCCACTCAGACTACAGAACAATTCAAGTCGGTCAGAATTTGTTTCTGTAAGTCACACTGGGAAACTTTAAGACTTAACTCAGAAATGAAGGCTGGCCTCTTTCTTTGTTACCTCTTCTGTGATGTAATATGTCAAATGGCTAGCCATTAGCCTAGCCTGGACAAAGACTTTTGCCTGTTTCTGCATACTCCGTGCTGATGTCATAGCTGATAAGGTGCTAACTATTAGTAACTATTAGACAGAACTTCACCTCAAAGTTGACTGGGCAATCCCTTTAAGCATAAACTAAACACTGGAAACCTCATACATTGCTTATGGTCTTGTTCTGCGTTACAAAGATATTTGGCCTAAGAACCGGACTTGATTAAGCTTTGGTGACTGTTCTAGGTCTTTCTAACCTGCGCATTACCAACTGTGCTTGGACTGTGCCGGGCCCCATTCCCATGGACTTAAGGACCTGGGTAACACACGCTAAGACTGGTCAGTTCTACAAAATTCAGAAGCCCTTTCTAGACCATCTCAGTGTGAAAACATCTGCCCCCGCAACCAGAATCTTGATCAAACTCACCTGCCAAACTGAGGCGCTTTATTGTACAAAACTGTACGTTTTTTTTCTTTCAAATCTTTTGAAAATAATAAACAAATATTAAAAAAATGAATAATAATGATAAAAAGACAGCGAGAGGACGACAGAATCGGCCCTGCAGCCACCGGGGCTCTCGTTACTCCTGAACACTCCCCCAATGGCTCTTTAAAGTGAGCTAAAATAAAATATTCTGGCATTAGTCCCCCCCCACCCCCACCCCACCTCACACACACACCGTTCTCTTTCTCACCCCACCTTTCCTTCCATTCCTCCCTCCTCCAGATTGCTTTTGATTAAAGCTCCAAAGCCGAGGAGAAAACAGTTTTACACCAACGCAGCTATATTTATCCTGCACCACCAGGGAGGGAGTGAAAACGTGCACACACACACACACACACGCACGCACGCATATACACACATACACTTGACAAAGAAAACACAGCCTTGTGTGGGACATTACACCCACCAATCTGTGATTTTCTGCAGCCGGACCAACAGGGCGGACGGCTGCCAGATCCACAGAAAGGAAACGGGGAATGTTGTCACACAAGATTCTTAGAAAACATCACTTCATGCACGGTTTTCTGCTGAAAGTTAAAAAAAGGGGGAGGGGTCAAAGTGCACTCTGGCCGCTCTGCGCTGAAATCAGACAGTACATAAAGAATCACCAGCGAATCTGATTGAAAATACTGAAAGATCAGCTGCCGAAGCACCGGAAGAATTTGCGAGAACCGGGAGAGTACGGTGCAAACCTATTAAAACCCAATTTAAAAAGTGTCCAGAGATTACTGAATTATTTGGCATCATTAATAATTCTGACTTCATTTGATCAGAGACAATGAAAAGGCTGCTAAAATTTAAGATATGTTAGCCCAAACCAACCTGGATGTGCACGTCTTCGGACAATGACACGATTATAAACAGGTCTGCAGAGACCAGTTTGCTTTAAAGTTAACTGTGCTCTTTTTATTTCATAAAAAAGGTACATTACATAACAGCGAACAGTGCAATTATTATTTTTTTAGTCGTTTTATGGTTAAGACCTGGATTTTTAAAAATGTAAAGCACATCTCTGTGGATTATCTTAGCTGTTCTGAGGACTGAGCTCTTCTGAGACCTCTGTTGGAGCCTCTCTTCCAGTTTGGGGGTCACACACACACATGTACACACTCGTATATATACATACATACATAACTTCCATCTCGCCCTGTTTGTTCCATATGGGTGGTTCCACTTTCACTTCAAGCTCGGGTCCTCTACCAGAGGTCTGGGAGCTTTAGGGTTCTCCCCAGTATCTTAGCTGTTCCTAGGGCTGCGTTCTTCTGGACAGAGATCTCTGAGGTTGTTCCTGGGATCTGTTGGAGCCACTCTTCCAGTTTGGGGGTCACAGCACCAAGTGCTCCGATGACCACTGGTACCACTGAGGCCTTGACTCTCCACAACTTCTCCATTTCCTCTTTCAGCCCTTGGTATTTCTCTAGCTATTCATGCTCCTTCTTCCTAATGTTACAGTCGCTTGGGACTGCTACATCTATCACCACTGCTTTCTTCTGTAGCTTGTTGACTACCACAATGTCCAGTTGGTTAGCCATCACCTGTTTGTCAGTCTGGATCTGGACGTCTCACAGTATCTTAGCCCTGCCACCTTAGGTGGAGTCTCCTACTTTGACTGTGGGACTTCCAGGCCATACTCAGTACAGATGTGCCTGTACACTATTCCAGCCACTTGGTTACGGTGTTCCATGTCTGATTTGCCTGCCTGCATCTTACATCCTGCTGTTATGTGCTGGACTGTCTCAGGGGCATCTTTAACAGCCTGCATCTTGGATCCTGCCTGGTGTGATAGACCTCAGTCTCTGTTGCTCTTGTGCTGTCATGATTAGTGCCTATGTGCTGTCCTTCAGTCCAGCCCGTTCTAGCCACTGGTAGGATTTGTTGATATCAGCTACTCCCTCAATCTGCTGGTGGTACATGTCGTGCAGGGGCTTGTCCTTCCATGAGGCTTCCTCTTTTTCCTCTTCCACATTGGGTTTCTTCTGCCTGTGACATTCACTGAGCAGAACATCATTGGGGGCTTTCTTCCTTATGCACTGCAGGATCTTGACTGTTTCATCCTGTATAGTGGTTCTGATGCTCCCTGGTCCTGTCTTCCTCCTTTCTCTTAATGTGGAGAAAGGAGGGTGCTGGACTTAGGATGAAACCCTTCAAGCATTGTGAGGAGGTTTAGTGTCTTGATGTCAGTAGCTTCCATCACCTCCTTTGACCAGGTTATTATACCAACAGGGTATCTGATGACTGGCACCGCATATGTGTTGATGGATTGGACTTTAATCTTTATATATATATTAAATTGGTTGCACATTTAATCGGGCCAGTCTGAGGCACAAAACTCCAGCTCAGACTCAAGCACCAGGCTTTAAAGTGAATAAATGGAGTAAGACCATGAGTGAAATGTTTTTTTTTTTTTTCAGTTCCACCTGACATTCTAGAGAACCTGAAGGTGTTCTTCTGTTAGAAATCTCCCTCTAATTATTCCTGAGCTTCTTTAGTTAGAACAAAGAACAATTAAGTTAAAACAGGTATGTAAGCCTTAACTCTTTAAAAACTCCAGCTGTTTTAGTGGAAACGAGGACCAAAGCTGATGTTTTGTGTTGCGATTTATGATGTTTCACACTCAAACATTTGCCAAACTTCAACTCTTTTTTTTTTCCACAATGATTTTATTGTCGAATGGCAAAGTAACGGAGCTGAACTGCTGCTCATAGGCGGAACAAAGCAACCTTTAATGATTTAGGAACGACAGAAATCAACTTGGTATACATTGAACAGAAAAAAAAAAAACACGATTTCCTCAACAGAGGTCTTGCTGTGAATCACTGTTGACACGTGAACAAATATCTGATGTTCATGGCACCACAACATTCAGACTTTTTGTTGATAATAATTATAATTATCCTTGCTTTAGGTGTTGTTTATGACTTACTAAAAATCTACCAAAGTAAAAAAAAGCCATTTGAAAAGCACTTCAAATCTAAAGTAAACTGAAAAATAAGACAAACTTACTGAAATATTGAACAAACCTTTATCAAACTCTAGTTTAACACAAAAAGAACTAAATTGGACTTACATTACGAACCAAATCAACCAGCTGGGATCACTTTAAGCAAGATTCTGGCTCCGGTTTTATGTCTTTCTTTCTTTGTTTTCACTCCGAATTTTGTTCAAAACGAGCTGCAGACATGCGGTGCGAAGGTCTTGCTGCTTCTCCAGAAGCACCGAGTTCGTTTGAAACAGAACTGAATACAAGACGATGAGTGAACGAAACTGAATCTATCCCAAACAGCACAACTCCTCCATCTTGGGATAGTAAGCCCCCCTCCCCCCGAGCTAAAACGCCCCCCCGTGCCACTTGGTGTAGCAGTTTCTGTAAGGCTTCAGGCACAGCGGCACCTCACAGCACTGACACATCCAGGACGTGATCTGGTACCTCCCCCGGGCCTTACACAAGCTGCACCGCATGCTGCCGACAACCTGGTACCACCTGCTGGGCCGGATCACCACACAAAGGTGGACCCACAACGTCTGGAACACCCGGGGCCTGGGTCCTCTCGCTCGCCTCGAGAGGAACCTCCTCGACGTGGACCACCTCGGCCTGTAAACTCTTCGACAGCGGCAGCATCCGCGGCCCCCAGGACCCTGTTCGCATCCGGACCTGCGAGACCGCAGCGCCGCAACTCTGCCGGATCTCCGAGCTTGTGTGGCGGAGACCGGGCCGGACCTCTGGCCTCTGTGGCGTGACGAGAAAACAGGCGCATGGGAGGGCGTGAAGCACTGAGCGACGGGAACACAATCCAGGCGGGAGGAAGGAGCAGAGAGCTGCTGTTCGTCACCGCCTGGAGCTGGGGTGAAACCACGCACAGAGGCATGCTGGGAATCACCGATCACATGGCCTGTTTGGCTTGTGAATCATTATCACCCACCTCTAAAATGGCTAAAACGCCATCAATTTGGTATATTAGTAGAGCTGAGACTGATCCCCAGCAAACAAATTGTAAAAGAGCTTCCCTAAAACGTTTTGCCATTTACTATATGGAGTCAAAGCTATCGGTCTGTTAGCAAAATATCTCATAAACCAGTGTGCAGATTTAGATGAAACTTCCAGGAAACAATCACCAGAAGTTCGCCAACAAGTGATTAACTTTTGGAGCCAACCCCATTCAAGATGGCTGCCACAGCCTACTGACCTTAGAAAACACAAAAATGACTATAACTGAGTCAATTTTACAGATATTGTGCTAAAATTTGGTGTGGAAGTAGCTGAGATTGTCTCTTTTTCTCTCTCTTACACAAAAACATACACATGTATATATATATATATATATATATATATATATATATATATATATATATATATACGTGTGTATGTTTTTGTTTATGTTTTATATATATACACACACTATGATTTTAAAGTCATATATGACTCAGCTGCAACCACTCCAAAATTTACCGTTTCCATAAAAGCTGAAAAAATAAAATAAAATAAAAATAAAAAGTTTATAAATTTTAAAAAATTAAAAATAAGTTCTTATTCTATGACATAGGAACTAATACAAACATTTTACTTGGGGCTAGTTTAACAACAACTCATAAACCCATGTAAACTTCTATATTTCTGTTCATATCCATCTGGTAAATATGGACGAACTTACCCGCCCGAACCGAACTCTGTAGCTGACACCGGCCGCGGTTCTGAAAACCTCATGTCTGTGGTTCTGACAGCGTAACATTCATCCCAGGATGGATTATTGGAGCTTCGTCGGTTCAGAACCATCCAGGACTCTGACTTTTGAAGGTTCGAGATATTTTGGACCGAGCTTTTAGCAGAATTTTGGACTATAATCGGAAATATCTGAACCGCGAGCTCCAGACCAGACAGACTGCTGACGTCACTTAATTAAAATGAAAAAAAAAAACCTGCGCGTGAACTTTTTTTTTATATATATCTCAGCTGGATTCAGTTCTGTGTTTGGTCACTAGGGGCAGCAAAAACAACACAACAAGCGGAAGAAAGCAAAGTCTGGAGCATCATGATGGATTTAACAGCATCTGCTTTAATTTACAAACTCTAATTAACTATTCGTTTACAGATGCTCTGTTTTTTATTTAAGCTTTAGTTTGTTTCACAAAAGGTGTCTCAAATGCCGCTGATGCGAAAAATATTAGCAAAACAAAACTTTAAAAGGACATTTCTACCAGTTTGGAGTAGGGTTCTGTGGAGAGGTTATGAACAATTAATATCTAACCTGTTGTAAACAGCTCTATAAACAACCTTACTTAGGAGAAATGGGCTGTGGTCAGTATAGACTAAATAAGGGACATCACTTTTTGTTTTTTTGGGTTTTTTTTTTTTTGCATTTCAAACACTAATTAAATGCAGAACATTTCATAACTATGCACAAAGTCAACTGTTGCATAAATAAACGCCAGCAAGATACATAGGAATACACCTGAATTGGAGATGACTGATAACCTATTTTTGTTGTAAATAACGTAGTTTGTCTCCTTAACACTAAAATATAACTTATGTACACATGGGACTACCTGTTATACTTTCTGTCGCATTTTGTCTATTTACACAATCGCAGACTCAAGCAGTAGCTTTGAAACACCCTTTAATATACTGAAATTTTGCATTTACGAGTTTAGAGTTGTAGTATCTGTGCAAACAAAAAGCAAGCTGCACAGCATTGAAGTAGCTGAAGCGTGCCTTGTTTTCTTTTTCTAATTGAAAACATCTTTAACACGCATTTACGTTTCGACTTAGCAGATGTTTTAAATATAGTTGCAGGTCACGCTTTTCTAACAGTCCCTCAGTCCCCGCAGCTCAGGCAGAGGAGGAGGCGAGTCATTTTATATTAGAGATGTCTAGATAATTACAGGCATTCTCAACAAGTCTGAAAATTGCCAGTAATGAGCTGTGGAGGTTAGCATTAGCCTGCTGTCTTGGCCCCGACTGCAATGCATCATGGTCTAGCTCCACCGATGCAGTGTACATAAGTTGCACGGTAGCGCTCGACAAGCTGCTAGGACGCTATAAAGTGGATAAGAAAAACTGCAGGTAATATTTTGAACACCACTGCAAAATGGCTGACTCGGTACATAGTGTACTAGTAAATGAGTGCACACAGCTACAGAGTTTAATCCTTACTGGATTAATAAAGTAAGGGCTAATCTGAGCAAGGCCAAAGCGAATTTCTGCCAATTTAAAATAATTTCAATCTCAAAAATTTCTTAGCAATCCATGAGAACACTAGTTTATAGACCTTCACACCGCCGTTAAATTGTTTTTTTACGTGGAATTCTGGGGTTATTTACAAGCAGCTGCTAACTTTAGCACCTTGTGCGGGATTATATTGTTTCTGCTGTGTAATACTGCAATGAAATGTTTAAGATGGAGTTGTTTTAGGGTGCCAGAGATCCACTCGTGTGTCAGCTCGGGCTGCACTGAAGGATTCATTCATGTTATGAATAAAAACAGTGACCTTAAGGGTAATAAAAATGAGCAGCGAGGTTTTTACAGCGATGCGGTTCACTGGAAACAGAACCTCATCGAGCCAAGAAGGTTCAAATCAAGAAGGACGTGTTGATGGGACTAAAACCTCCTCCGCTGCCCCCCTCAGTGCCGCCTTACATCGACCTGAGTGAGGAAAAGCCAGAAGAATTTGGTCGGTGTGCGCGCTGGTTTGGTCTGCTTTACTTCCACTGCTTCGCCCATGTATGGCGTGTCGTCGGAGCACGCCGATCGAGGGGAAACAAATGGGCAGCGTCGCGGAGATTTGGAGCGGCGAGCTGCTGTTTTCGAAGAGACTCACTTAATCCCACAGTAATCCCTGTATTAGATCACACTCTGATGGTGAAGAGGAGGTGCGCAGGCTGAGAGCAAGCGAGCGAGCGAGCGAGCTCACACCCAAAAAAACACTGTCGCACAGAAGCCTATAACGGGCTAAAAGCAACCAACCGGTCCATTATATGAACACGAGTGAACACACACACGGATATCTGCTCTTTACCTCGTATACACACAGGTGCAGCAGCAGTGCATCACATGACCACAGCGAGAGTCCCCACCCTGCGCTCCCAGGATGAGTTTATAAGTGAAAAAGTGAGCAGGAGAGACAGAACAGCTTCTCTACAGATGGAAACTAGGACACCAAACTCCTGTGTGTGTGTGTTTGTCCAGGAGGAAGGCTCACGCGCCTTGTCATTCCTTGAATACGGTGGTGTTGCGTTTAAGGGGTCTGCGCAGAACAGAGATAACAAATAACCCGGCATCTGGTCGGACCGAGTCTTTGGTGTCCATTTGCGAGTAGCCACAGGGGCACAGCCAGTCGCACAACCACTCGAAATTTGGTAGGATTTTGGATTCGATTAGAAGTAATGCGTCGACACAGAATGTCCCAGATTAATCAAGGCAAAATGGAAAAGAACAAAAAAAAAATCAAAAAACAAGGAGGAGACGTTATGAAGACCAAGGACGCCTCCACACAGCCCAGACACAAAGTTGCAAAGAGGTACGGATGAGGGTTGGAGTATAAAAAGGAAAAAAAAACAAAAAACATATATGTTATTGAAAAATAAATAAAGGTTATGCTAGCACAGCAAACCTGCCAAACGAGGATTGTCCAGTCTAACTCTTCTATCCTCCTACTACTACTACTTTTGGTTGATTTCTTTAAGAGTAGATGTGAAATACTCATCAAAACAACAGTTTTTCACTGAACAGCTTATTTTTATTGCATTAGCTTTGTTGGTGACACTAACAACCATGGCTTCAAGATCTTTTTCTACAGCTAGCAGTCGCTACTTCCTGAAGCCCCCCTTCGAACTGACTAATGAGCCGTCTACACTCACCAACCTATCAGAACATGGCTGGATCGAGGCAAATCTGGTAAACTCCTTCATCATGTTGGATGCCTTTCAAACAACATGAACGCTTCACTTTGTTCTGTTCATCTGTTTATTAATCGCCTGCTGCCAAAAGGCAAAGCCAAACAATCATGGTTTTGCCCATGTGCAGTTGTCTGTGTGTGCTCCTGTCTGTTAGCGAAATATCTCATGACCCACTGGATGGATTTTAACGAAACTTTCAAAACAAAATCAGTGGACGTGCCTCTAAAACAGATTAATGCGTGGAGCCAATACAATACAAGATGGCCGCCACAGCCAGCTGACCTTAACAAACACATAAATGGCTATAATTCAATCAGTTGTACAGATATTGGGCTAAGATTTGGTGTGGTTATAGCTGAGAGTCATTCACAACAAATACTCCAAGTGCTACTCAATGTACCAGATCTTTACGAAGAACTTTACCGTTAACTATTGGCGTCAACCCTGTTTGACTGTTAGCGAAATATCCCATGAACCACAAGAGGGATTTAAATGAAATTTTCAGAAATAAATCACTGAATGTATATCAACCACTGATTAACTTTTACAGTAAATCCAAATGAAGATGGCCACCACAGCTTATAGACGTGATCCAACACAAAAATGGCTCAAACTGTGTCAATTTTAAAGATATTGAGCTAAAACTTAATGTGGTAGTCGCTCAGAGTCATTCACAGCACATACTCCAAGCGTGATACGTCGCCTTACTGTGCTTCAGCTACAACTCTGTGTCATTTCTCATCACGAGGCGATCACACAGTGACCACAAGTCTTCTGCCAGGACACCATTATTAACGCGCTTACGTTAAAAAGGACGGGAGAAGAGTGTGAGGGGCCGGCATCGGGACGCGGTATCAGCCAATGACAGCGCGACTTATGGCGCCCAGCAATATGCAGAGAGCGAAAGCGAGGGCATCCATAAATCCTGGCTAAGGATGAAAGGCTGCCACAAAGGAGATTAGTGTCCACGGCGGCTAATGAGCTACTATATCAGCACAGCTCGCCACCAAAACACACACACACACACAATATACAGTACATACTGTATATATAAAACACAGGAACCATGTTTACAGCTGGAGTTTGCACAGGCGGAACAGTTAAACAGCTGATCAATGCTATCAATATTGAAATATGAGCTAATCTTATCTTTAACACATGCATGGAATATATTCTCTAATTGACAATTACATAAACAGCAAGTTTCTTTCTAACACAATCTGTTCTTCAAATGAAATGTGTTCAGTTGTTGTTCCGAACTGATGCGTTTCCTTGCTTATTACTCTTAACTCTACGCTCACTGTAGTACTGGTGCAGTGGAGCTGCCCCTTTTTCTGTTTTCACCACGCCGCGCCTCTGGTGACCAGAAACAGCAGCTGCTCACGTCAGTGAGCGAGTGGAGAGGAACGTCAGGTCAGAGGTGGAAGGTTTGCTCCGGGTGCCCAGCATAAAGCTCGCGTCGCGCCGTCGGCCCGCCTCTCACACATCGGAGGGATCATCGTAAGACATACGCTCCGTTTAGAAAAAGTCACAGAAGCTTCTTTCACAGTTGTCATGAAAGAGTAAAACAAGACTGCTCAGATGGACCTTGGGATATTTAGACAGTGATGACCTGACGAGTGCAACACAAACTGATTTACAACAAAACATGTCAACAAATCTGCAACCTAAGGGCAAAATAAGGTAGAACAAGGATTATAAACTAGTGATTATAACAAATATAATATGGTGGGCCTGTTATGGTTATATGGTTGATGTCCATGTATTTAGTTAATTTGAATTTTTTTTCTGGGGTAAGGCTTTACATAAGCTGTTTTGCGCTGTTTTGCCTCTCCCCACTCTGTGTTTTTATCTGTATTGTTTTGTCTATTAATATTAATTAATGCAAATAAATAAATGAAAAACAAATGAGAAAAGCATGAATGGAGAGACAGAGGAAGCGCATTTTTATTAATGAGGAGACAACAGAGGGAGATATTAGATCCGTCCGAATTTTATCGAAATAAATTTTAAAAATTGCATACGTAAAGAAAGAAAAAGTACTGAAATCAAAAAAAAAAAAAAAAACAGAAATAGAGATTTTAAAAAGTGAATGTGGAAAAGGAAACTAAAACTTACATTTGCCTGCAGGAAATCAAGCCATTTTTGTTTTTTCTAAGGTCGGTTGGCATTGGTGGCCATCTTGAGTTGGCTTGACTCCAAAAGTTAATCAGTTGTAGACGTACATCCAAAGATTATTTCCTGAAAGTTTTATTAAAACCCATGCAGTGGTTCACGAGATGTTTTGCTAACAGATGCACGAACACTCGCAAAGTTTACTCAATAACATTGAACTAACAAACGTAACAGTACATTGTTAGGAAATTTAAGGTCGTGCATGCGCCGATCTCCACCGTCCAGTGATTGGTGTGTGTCTGTGTGTGTGCGTGTGTGCGTTAGCTGTCATAAAGGTGTGTGCGAGAGAGAGATGACCCCCTTAAGACCAGTCAATGAAAGAGGGACGTGGAGACGGACGCAGCCGGAGAGACGGGTGATCAATAGTAATCACGAGGTGGTGTGGCGTTAACGACAGATGACACATCGCTCGGGCTCTCGAAAGCAGCACAGGACCGGGATCACTCCCAGGATCCGATCAATAAATACACATTTTAGTTTTTGTCAAATTCGCCTTTGTTTCACAGCTCGTTTGTCTTGTGGGGCTAGGGCTGTGTTGTTTCGTTTTCCCTCCCCGCCCCTCCACCCTCCAAGTAAATGGAAGTCGTGGCGTTTTCTCGCCCGAAACGAAACTGCGATCCTTCCGAACGACGAAGGCCGCGACGCGTAACTGTTACATTTGCGTGGCGTCAACTTCGACAATGGACGAATGATGTCCTGATCAAAACTGGGCGAGACGGGAACGATGCTGGGGTTAACGTTAGATCCTAGCCAACACTCTGACGAAATGATTTCTACGTGCGTTAAGTCCAAATGCATATCGCCCACCGCCTTTCATGCCAGACTAAGATCATCTTATGATGAAAATTATTGGAGTTGTAGCTGTTTTGGTCAAACCTTGAAAATAATGTTATGTTTGATCTCTGTTGCAGGATGTCCCACTCAGAGTCTGTGTCGAGAACGACTCTCAGAGACAACCACGTCAATATCTGTAAGACTGAGTTAGAGCCACTTCCTTGTTGGCTGTTGCCGATAAGGTGGGGTGGCCATTTTAATTTGGATTGACTCCAAAAGTTCATCTTTAATAGATATGCACTCAATGGTTTCTTTCTGAAAATTTCACTTAAATCTTATTAGTGGTCCTGGAGATATCTCGCTAACAGTCGAACAGGGTTGACGAGGAGAGGTGTCACTGTGTGCATAAAACAACCAACCAAAATAATCTGCTTTTAGTTTCCACAAAAAGACACAAACTGGACTTCAGAAATGTTCTTAAAAAAAAATCCAATTATTTCCTTCTGAGCTCAGCAAATCACTGTTATACATAATGAGCTCTGAACATCGTCAGCACACACCGCATCCACAACACACACACTATTTCTTCGTTTCTATCAAAACTATTTGCGCACGTCTCCATCCAGCTCCAAACAGAGGACTTGGCTTCAAACAGCTCACCAATCACACTCCAACTGCAAAATGGACACATAAATTGTCAAGTTAAAAATAAGGAAATAGTAGACTTTCCTTGGTGATATTAAACAAAATGGACACAAAATAAAAGAGTTTTAAAAATTGAACTGGGTTCAAATGTGAAAAGCAATCAATGTTCGGATGACTGTGCTTACCTGGGAATAATCATCCCCCGACCAAAGTCATTTCTAATGACTCGGCTTTGCTGTCCAGCCATACATTCAGAGCAACGTGCAGCCGCCGTTCTGTCAAAACGTCTCAGTTTAATGCCCGTGACTGCCCGTCCCAAAGCTTTAAGAAGTCAGTGAGACGGCCATGTGGAGACCAACAGAGCCCAGTGTCCAGGCCCGTAAAATGAATCATCTGACAGCTACAGACGTACAGTAAGGTGTTAAAACATGTCCACCAGCTCCACCTATCAGTATGAACCATGTCTACCAGGTCCACGGATCAGAAATAAACATCAACATCAGCAAGATTCTGATGATATGATCTCCTTTTAACCCCCGGTTTAAAGGGTCTGGTCATTGCTGAAGTGATGTTTTGTCAAATAGTTATCGATAGGCGGAGAAAAGGGCAGAAGTCTTCTCCTAGGCTGGACTAATGGCTAGCCAAACAAGGACCTATTTTTTTTTTTTTCATAGTTTTTCAAGTTTAGAAAATAACTCTTTCTCAATGCCCATGTTAATACGCCAACACTTGTGTGCAGAGCATAGAACTCGTTTTTTGAATGAGAGTTCTTTAAAATATGTTTCCTCATTGCACCACCCTCGGCTCACTTCCGGTCCTTTTACCCCAGGGGAGGGAGAAGTCAGAAAATGTACCCTTTTTTAAGGATGACGCTACAAAAGAGCTTGAGTTTAACTATTTATTCTAATAAGGCAGAGAATCAGTACAAGGCCAGCGCTGGGACTTCTGTCCACAGCACCTTAAGGATGACGCCGGAAGCAGAAGCCCGGAACAAAGGAATCGTCGTTAGAGGGCTGGAGCGCCGCCAAACGTGATATCAGTAATCAAACTATGTGTAGCCAAAAAACTGGCTTCAACTGGCTTCAACTGGTTGAAGCAAGTAAAGCAACTGGTTTTCCTCTGTTTCCCTTCAGTACTTACCTTTACTTTAGGACATATGTGACATAAGCCTAAATAAAATTGCTAAACTATTGCTAACTTTCACTTCAAATATGACCCTTCTATCCCCGGAACAACAAAGCGGCTGTATAGCCGTAAGAAGGAAATTGTTAGAAAATTTAACACTTGTGGGTCACAGTCCACCAGAAAAAAGTGACCTTAATGATGCACATTTTTGTGAAACAGTTTTAGAATATGTCTGCATGAGAAATTATGTATTTATTAGTAAAGCATTATACAAATGTACAGACTCTTTTTGCTGTGTCATAGAAAAAGACATCTCCTATTTTACATAACATCTACTGGAGAAGAACTGGTATAAAATAATCATGTGATTTTCTTTCAACCAAATGTTGCATTTTTCTTCTTTTTTTTTTTTCTTCCAGATGACTGTTTGACTTATTGATTGTGTGGTTGGCGCTGGCCGAACGACAAGTTGCCCCTCAAGGACAGTTAAGACGTTCTCGGATCTGGTAATTTACCCAAATTTATGACTTCTGGATGTCCACAAACAGTTTGCTGTCAGTTAGTGACACTTAGCCTCCGGATTCACTCCGGGAAATTAGCAAACAGCGAGATTAAAATGTCAAAAAAAGGGGGAGATTTTGTTACAACAAAAAAAAAAGGACTCAAGAGGGGAGTTCATCGATTACAAGCAACAGTGGAGCGCTACATTTGATCTATTGTTTCAGATCAATAAAGCAGTGGTTTCTGAGCAGGAGACCTCTCACTCCATTCAGTCAAAACCAACTGGTTCTCCTGCCTCGCGGTGAGAAGGACAGGCCTTTTAGGTCAATTCTTCCCCACTTTCTTTGTAAAAAAAAATGATCCAGATATAGGTTTCCAGTGTTAGCCTGAGCCTCAAGGGTTTACTTGCTCCGAGCATTCAAAACAGCAGGACCAGAAAAGAAGCTTTGACTCTCAAGAAGAAGGGAAACGGTGAGGGTTTCTCAACCAGAATCACAGGTGAGTTGTACTCTTCAAACACCCTCACAGCCTTGTTCCAAATGCCAGGAAATGCATTTTGGATCTTCTAAATTTCAAATTTTACACAACTGCTGCTCACTGGATATTTTCTCTTTGTCGGACCATTCAATATAAACCTTTGAGACGGCTGAGTGTGAAAATCCTCGTCGAGAGGCAGTTTCTAAAATACCCAAACCAGCCTGTCTGGCACCAACAACCATGCCATGTTTAAAGTCACTTAAATTCCCTTCCTTCCCCATTCTGATGCTCAGTTTGAACTTCAGCAAGTCATCTTCACCACGTCTACATGCCTAAATGCACTGAGTGGTTGCCACGTGAGTGGCTGATTAGCTATTTGTGTTAACAAGGAATTGAACAGGTGGTCCTAATGAGTGTTTGTTGCAGAAAGTAAGAATTTTTTTAGTTTTCATCAGACCTGTCTCAGATGTACATCAACAATGACGCAAGTCCTTGACTCAAACGTTGCCACATATTCTATATACTGTAAATTCAATGGGGAATAAAAACAATAATATATTTTTCCTGACCAACACACAACCGATAAACTGTAGCCCAAAGTAACTGTGAATTACAGACATATAGCCAAACAGAAACAGAACCTGGGAGATGAAGCCAAAACAAAAGCATTGCAATACAATCATATGACCTTTCAACATGTGCAGTTTTTACTTATTTCTTCCACTTTTTCTGTAAAATGCTAAGTTTCATCATAACTTAGCATAAAAAGTACAGAAGTGTATGTTTCATTGATTATTTCTTTGTTGTAACAATAGTTATTGGCAATAAATATTATATGTTGGGGAAGCTTGTTTTATTTCCCTTTTAAAGGTGCCGGATCTGTAAGGAAAATGCATTTGTGGGTTGAGCAACAAAGTTCCGTATGTGGGGTGTGTCTATGAAAAACTAGCCAAATCTTCTCTACCAATGACAAACAGCTTCTTCTGCAATTGATTCTTGTTTGGTGTTATTTAGTGAGTTGTAGGATTGAAGTCTTAAGACACAAGACAGTGGCAATTTAATAGTTTATTCCTTCAATAAACAGGGGCCTCGGTTGCATCTAGAAGAACCATATATAGCCACAGCAAACTGGAACCTCCTGCTCATGCTGCTCACCAGCTTGGTCACACACTCCCTTTGGATGGCATCCCATTCTTCAACCAGCATTTATCATAAGTCAGCCAATGTAGTGTTGGTCACTCTGGAATGAATATCACATCCAAGTTGATCCCATAGATGTTCAGTGGGGTTGAGGGGAAGAAATTCTGGAAGTAGTCTCTGATAAACCTTGCTCTGTTTGTGTGAACATTGTTATCTTGGATGATAGAGTTTGGTCCCAGACTGTGGAGATATGGGATTGCAACTGGTTGCAGAATGTCATCACATGGGACGCCCACTTCACGGTCTGTCTCTGACAGCCCCCATTTCATTGAACTTGGCCTTCAATTCGGAGATGCCACAAGAGCTCGCTCCAAATAATGCCGCAACTTTTACGGAACATCGGCTTAAAGTTGTCCTTTGGCAGGGCCCCTATCTAGATCACCAGGGGTATCAGAAGCTCAAAACGAGGCAATAGCACAATGAGCTGTTTGGCATCAGCAGAGAGGATTTGGTTTTTCAAGTTTTTCATGGGCGCAAACCCACATCCTCAACTTTGCTGCTGAACCCACAAATGCATTTTCCTTAAAAATGTGGCAACATTTAGGGGAAATAAGCAGGCTTTAATATGAGATTTATCACCAAGACATATTGTTACAACAAGGAAATAGTTGACCAGATGCAAATTTCCTTTGTTTTTGTGTTATGTTTATTTATGTTTGAATAATGAGCATGTTTTTCTGAATTGGGACCTAATATTTCTCCATGTTTCTCATAGACTAGCTTACGTTTTCACATGGTATGAGTAATATGAAGTTCTGAAGTTTTCTGCGCAGCGTAGCAGTTTCTGCATGTGATCTATCTTTCTTTCCACGTGCAACAAACAAAACAGGGTTGCATGAACAGAAAATTCAAAGGTGCTTCCCAATAATACTTTCAAAGCTAGCAGGCAGAGGTGTTCAGTCATAAGAGAAACATCACTCACCACTTTGTCCTCCTGCAGCCCAGTCAGTCAGACATAATGAAAGGAAAAGGACAGAATGTAAACCAAAACGATCTGGAAGCGTGCAATAAACTTACATCACTGTGACAAAGATGAACACTGGGGTATGAACATATTTCAGATTTAAAGAAACAGTTCAAATGTTAAGGTAACTGAACAGAAAGAAAATACAACGAGTCATTCAATAAATCACGTGTTTGATGTCTATGGCTTAAAAAAACGAGATGCATGTGCACAAACTTGTGGAAAGAAAATAGCACAAATTCTATTTGATTTATTAAACCTTAAAGATTTAGTTCTGCTTTAGCTTGTAGGTTACAGAAGTAGTATCAGTGAGAAGGAAAGGAAGTGCAGATAACCTGAAGCAAAATAAATTATAAATTGTATAACTGCATATTTACAGAATCCCACATATATTAGAAACTATATTTATGAAGATGTAGTGAACTGTTGTTTTTTTTTTGTTTTTTTAATGAACCGGTTTATGAATAAAAACATTATTTTCTTAGTTTCACCAATGAAAAAGATATGGATCCTAAAGGTGGAGCACCACCGATAAATTGTTTAGTTTTGAAGTCGTGTTTCTACTACAACTGGTGACAAATTTTAATAGGTTAAGATAAAAACATGAAACAGTAATAAATCAGGAAGCAGAAGCTGAGATTAGTGCTGCTTTCTCTGCTTTTAAACAGTTTGAGGTTAAACATTATTTATCCCTGTTTGATTAAAGGAGAAAATAAACATGCATTGTGTGACGCCTGAACTGAGTTGGTTGATTGAATATTTGAAGAATAATTTGATGAATGCCGAAAAGTTGGAAAAGTATTTTTGCTTAAAATGCTCATATTTTTTTGAACACCGTCAGTTTGGAGAAATTGACTTTAATACTGACCGAACTGGTGAGCTAAGCACTAGTCTGAGTGGGATCAAGAGCAAAATGGATCGCTGCCATCAGAAAACAACTCCATTTTAAATTATACATATATAGTGGTTCATACAAATATCTAATTTGAACAATAAATATGGCACAAGTCAGTTTTCTAAGCTCTTCTGCCTAGATGTGTCAAATTTATATTTCAAAGAGCTTCTGTAACTAAATGCAGCACACACACACACACACACACACACACTGATATACACACACCCCGCCCTCAGCTGAACTCTTCATCCTCTTACTAATTAGGATGTACTTTAAAGTGTGTGTTTGTGGGTGTGTGGGGTCATTAAATGCCACATCAGTAATGTAAGGAAGAAGAAGGGGGGAGGGGGTCTCTTATTTCAGAGGAAGCCCCCCGCCTGTAAAACTCACACACACACACACTCACACACCCCTGCTGTGAGCGTATAGGGCACCTCCGGACCCCTGGGAGACCGAGACAGAGTGGTAGACCACCCCCTCTGTCCAAAGCTCAGTCTAATGCCCAATTAACCTTTACCAGCCCTCGCTTGCCTCACACACACACACACACACTCAAATAACATAACTCATGCACACTCAACGGTGGAGGCACCCACAGTTCCTGTATATATGTACAGTTCATTTTATCACACGCTCAGAACACACAATGTAAGGTATCACACACACTCACAATTTAACACCTGAGGTCTGATGTCATCAGTTTCTGATTTGTTACCTTCTTATAGTTCATTGTGTACACATCGTGAGCTAAAACGTGTAGCTTCATTTATTTTATTTTTTTGCCTTTCTGAATTATTCAATAGAATTCAGCGACATTTCTAAATGAGTGGACAGTACACCCATGTTCTGGTGAGTGTGAGCTGGAGTGATAACTTAAAGCTGAACTGAAAAGTGGTTTGAAGCCAACATCAGTTGAAAGAAAATCATAAAATATGCTAATAGTAAAATAATTATTATACAGTATATTTATACACCGAATATTGAAGAAACCACTTGGGTGTTTTCGGCTTTTTCCGTGACCCCATCGATGTGTGACGTTCGCCGAGGTTCCCAGCATTCAGCCATTCATCAGTGAGTGGATGAATACCGGTACAATATAGTTCAGTTCGTTTGAATTAATTGTTCGAACCGGGCAGAAAATACCACTGGAGTTTCATTTTTTTTGGCATTCTTGCGCCATTTCTTCGTGTTCAAAAAAGGCTTCTTCTTCCATTTCCACTAGTAAATGACCGGACAGTAGCGGCGTTCTTGGCCGGCCGGGGCACAGCGTACATCAGGAAAACCAGGACGGAAACTCCGCCCCACAAATCACTCTGGAAATTATTGACATAAACGCTAAAAACAGTTTATTTAACTTTTAGGTCAGAAAAATAGGTCTCTGAAATGTTGTGTGGATGTCTTTGGCTACATCACATACATGAAATGTCAATTTTTTTTAGATTTGATTTCAGTTCAGCTTTTAATGTAGATCAGGTCTGGGATCAGCTGAGCTGCATTACTCTTCTCCTCACTCAGTATTTATTATGTTTATTTTATTTCATCGATAACCAATGTCATATTTTCCCGCAGAATCTCAGAGGTTTAAGAATCAAATAAAATTGTTTCTGTTTTCCTCCAATTTGTCGGCCAGATGTTTATGCAGTATTTTTTTTTCTCTAATAATAGCAAAAAAATCTCTATATTTAATAATGTGTTGTCGTTTTTTGTATTTTTAACAGTGTGTGGATTTTATTGGCAGAAACTGAATACTATTTTAAATAAGGTGTGATAAAATGCAGCAACAACTTGTTGTTTATTTCAGCTGACGAGGTCCTCATACCTTCATGTTAGAGAAGAACGCTGATACATGAGAAAACTTCACACATTTTTTAAAATCAAAAGACAGATTCTCCTTCCTGTTTGAAACTTGAGTCCTAATCATAGAAGGGCTGTGCAGTGGGTCATAATCTGCACCTTTACCAGCAGATGTCACTAAGTCCTGTTTTCTGCTGCATGTTTTCCTTCAACACATTGTTGGATTCAGTCAGAAACATACAAGTCTGCGTGTTTCCTGTCAAGAAATAACATCCAAGAGATTCGTTTTACAGGACATAAATCAAAGTAAGGCACCACAGGTGGAGGTTTTCTCACCGTGTTGGACCTCAGGGACACCCTTCCCCCGCAGCGAGCGCAGAACTTCGTCTGGCAGTAGGAACACAGGTTCCCGCAGCCGTCGGCAAACTTGGTCTTGTGGCAGATTCCGCAGGTGGGCGCGTCGTCCCGATGAATGGCCGAGCCCGCCGCCGCCGTGGCCTGCCGGATCACCGTCTCCCTGTAGCTGGTCAGCTGCTGCTGGATTCCTCTGGAGGGGAGGAGGACGGAAGGAAGACACCAGGTGGAAACATGAAGACATTTTCATATGTGAAGTCCCATCTTAATGTTGCTTTTATATGAATATGAAGCTTCTTGATCCCCTTTAACAATTTGTTTACCCCGAACTGAAGTTGAAATGGAATGACTCCAACTTTGATTTGAATCAAACTGAGTCATTACATCAACATTTTTAATACAAACTTTGAAGTTTTTGCATTTTTGGAATATTTTAGGTGAATTAATAAGGGGCAGCAGTGGCTCAGGAGGTAAGGGTTCGTCCTGTAACCAGACGGTTTCCAGTTTGAGCCCCTGTTCCATCAGTCTCAGCCGTTGTTTCCTTGGGCAAGACACTTCATCCGCCTTGCCTGCTGGTGGTGGTCAGAGGCCTCAGTGGCACTGGTGTAATGGCCGCCTCACTTCTGTCAGCCTGCCCCAGGGCAGCTGTGACTACAATGTAGCTTACTACCGTCAGTGTGTGGATGAATGGGTGAATGATTGTAGTGTGAAGCACTTCAGGGTCCTTGGACCAGATAAAGCGTGATACAAGGGCAAGCCATTTACCAGTTACCAATAAAGTATGTTAAAAAACAAGCCTGTTGCATTCAAGCACAAATAAACACAGTCCTCTTCAACCAAATTATGCTCCAACTGAGTCAAGTCTAATTTCATTTGATCAGTGAAATTTATTCCACCTTAATATTAATCAGTTTGATAGTAAATAAATATATATATATGTTAAAGATGTAAGATGTCCCCTTTTGAAAACATTGAATAATTTCTGATCAAATAAAACATGTCTGGTTAGATAAAAGATTGTCTGTTTCCATCAAACATTACAATCAGACATGAATCAGAAGAACACCAGTTAAACTCATATTCTTGAATATCTTTTTTCATTTTTCTCAATATTTCACTGATTTAAAGCCACCAGGGTAAAACTTTGTCATTGTCTGTTTTTTCAGATTGTTTCTTTTTGTATAGTCTGTTTTCTATTTTCTGTCCAGTTGTCTGGATTAGTCTTGACATTGTGGTTCTAGATGTTTTTTCTAACTCTCTGTTGTTCGTGTCTTTGTTTTATTTTGAAAGTCTTTCTTTTTTGACCATGTTGTACTTCCCCTGCTAATTGGTCCTTTTTGTTTCAACCTGTCCTGTCAGTCTGGGTGTGGATATGGTTGTGCGTTTTTGTCTTTTTACCATACAGGTTTCATCAGCTCAGTGTAATTCGTGTTTGAATCAATTTTATGGGACTCTTGCAGCTGCCAGGTAATGGAAGTACGTTTGGTTCATGAATATTAGAGGAAAATTTTGGTTTCCCCATTTTCTGCCTTCTGTGTTTGAGTCCTCTATCAACCACTAAGCACATTTCATGACACTTTTTCTCTTTTTTTCGCTACATTTGCCATTTTATTCATACATTTACCACATCTTTCAGTAGATCATCTACTGTATGTCAAGTTTTCAGCTTACATCTTTTTGGGAAGAACCATGAAGCTGAAATGCTGTCTTCTGTTGGTCAAATTGTGGTAATTTTTATAGATTCAACTAAAGAAATGGGAACAAATTGCATCTTTGTGACCATCTGATGGTAATAAAGAGCCTAAAGATCCATTTTAAAATCGGTTCTGTGCTAATATGTTAAGTGTCAACACAATACTGGTTCATCACTCAACATTTAAGTGGATCTTTTTTAATGTATGAATGATTCAAAATTTTACTTAAAACATTCTTATGAAAATGGTAGGGAACACAGACCAGAACTGAGCGAAAACAAAAAAAAACAAAGTTCAAAGACAAACTTTGAAAGACCTTTAGAAGGCCTGGAAAACTATTGATCAAGACCACTTTAAAAGATTGCGAGAAAGTCCATCTGACTGGATGGAAAATTTAAACAGATGGAAGCGGCTCAGTATATGACAAAAATCAGAACACCAGCTGACCTTTCTGCACCTCTTCCATTCACATTTGTTCTGCCATTAATGGACTGATTTTGTGTTTAAAGGGTGAGCTTCGTCATCTTGAAAGTGCTAACACAAATAAATCACAATCGGGCCGGTTCACCTTTTTCAAAGCACATAATGTTTTAAAATGCACTTTGCTGACACATAGAGAGCATGTTGCAGAAGGGAAATAGAACCCACACTTACCCGCATTACCATATATGGAGTGATGACTATAAGACAGGGACCACCAAAGCGCAACAGCCTATTGTTTACCAGAAAATTGATTGTTTTGTTGACAAAAAGACCCTTCTAACGACTGATGAAGGCAGCCGAAACGTGGACACAGTGGACCAGGTTGAGCTGTTGCTTCAGCTCAAGAAAAGCAGAGCAGACAGACACCTAACACACAGGAGGACATAAAACCGCTGCCAGCCATGCACAGGAAATCGAGGATATTCTGTGTTTTACATTGCTGTGAGTACTGGTGTAAGCCGTTGAAAGGTATGATTTCTGTTCCTCAACTGATTTCACTGACTACGCATGCTGCAACAAAGCTCCGTGGATGTTTCTTCCAAGACAAGTCAAAGATGTGGTGTGGCACTTTTGTTTTTGGGGAAGTGGTCTTTCTTTGTGGTTGAAATGATCCAATTGTAATTGGGTAGCTGGGATCAAACACCAACCATCCAATTGTCACACGACAGCTGTTCCTCCTGAGCTACCACCCCTAAACTAGCAGGCCTTTTATAGGCCTAGTTTCAGTGGGCGGGCATTAATTTGGTGGAGATAAGTATGGACGAGGGTTCCGGTAAAACTGCTGCTCTGGCCGGTTGCCGAGCACAGACCTACAGCTGCACGCCCAGTCTGTCACCGTGTAAGTTAACTTTTCTTTCTGACCACATGTAATAATCAGAAAGAAAAGTGTAACTAAAATAATAGCACCATCGTTGTCCTTGATGTGCGTGAGTGGAACTTTAGTCAGTGCTAAAGAAAAGGCAGGATTTTATTCAAATCAAACAACAACATTGTGCTTTGTCAAAGCAAACACGTTTAAAAGTTAGTTTTAATGAGCCGCATTTCCAATAGAATTTAATTTTTTTGTTTTTTTGACAGTATAAAATAAATAATAATTATTGAATGAGAGCAGTTTTATACAGAATTAGCTCATATTATCTTCATCATATGAGCTCATATTCAAGCTAGAGACATCAGTGTCGCTACTATCTACTTGGGTGGTTATCGTGTTCTAGCGATATCACTGATGCCCGAGTTTGGGGTCCTCGTAGTGATGTCATCACTCTGCGACGACCTTCGGCGCCATGCTCGGCTATTCTGTACTCTGTTTTTCGCTTGTTTTAGGCATTTTTACAGATTTCTTTTAACTTCATGTCAACGACTATTACCACTGTAATCGATGACCCTAATACACTTTAAATGTAAACTGTGTAAAACATTAGGAAACTTGGCATACACGTTATATAGTTCTGTGACTTATGTTAGCATGAAAACGACGGGGGAGGGCTTATGAGATCAATGTAACGTTTGAGAAAAAAGACAGAAAAGGAGGGAAATAAGAAGAGAGGTGCCTGTGATGAGAAAAGTAAAGAAATGAGACGAAAGAAGAGGATAGGTAAGGAGAGACAAAGGAAAGAGGAAAAAGACGGCTGTAGTTTTAAAGAAAGCAATAAAGCTCTTAATCAACATGAAACAGTGTCTCCAAATAATGCAGCTGGGTTTCATGATGTTTGTACCTAGAACCAGTAACTTAGCCCTGACCCCAGCCCTCTAACACAATCATGGATGATAATCAGTTCTATCAGTAACAGTTTGGACTTTCTGAGCTCCTGTTAGAGCTGAATGCAGCTCAGTACTTACAGACTGGAGCTCAGCGGAGCAGCCTCCTCCCCCATCAGCTCAGTTGAATAAAAACTACAAATCCCAGCAGCCGAAGCCAGAGAAAAGAAAGTCCAACACCCAGCTGCTTTCCACACCTGTCAGCATCGTTACTCTGGTTGTAACAGGACAAACTGTTCCCCTAAATACACGTTTCGGAGAACCCAGCGGGTCAAACACAACCTGCCTCACGCACACACACACACATCGTTGTCAGCTCCAAACATAAATGAATCTGCATCTGATAACACACACACACGAATACACACTTCCTAGGAGTGATAAGGTCATAAAGAGGTGACCTGCTGCTGCAGCACCACAGGGCTCACTTCCTGATCCGAGGCTCTCACCGAGGCGTCCTCACCCTCCGCTACTGTTCAGCTGCTAACGGAGTTAGACCTGCATCCTCTCCAGGCCTGAAGTGTGAAACCAGCGGGGCTGGTTCCATGTTTGGGATTACTTTGTTTCCCCATGGGAATTTTTTAACCGTCCCGTAGCCTTCAGGTCAAATGGACCCTAAGTTACAAGGGCTTCTCTTCTCCTCAGTTATGAGGGCTTCAGGGGGGCTAAACCAAGCTGAAGATGCTGTGTTGGTTAATTGCATGAATGTTAATGTTTTTATCATGTCCAATATGTCTCTCGTTGTTATCTCAGAGGTGATAAAGCTGATGTTGGGTGGTTTGAATCCTAAATCATTTTTGGCGCTTCTAGACTGAAAAAAACCACATGGTCTATATGTAATACATACATGAAGGTTCTTCCTTGGGCTCATTCTCTGATCAGGTTCATTGATTCATTAAAGTATTTTCATATTTACCTGTCGTGTGGCCGATTCGGTACGTAGGTCGATACACTCCCAACAATATGATTCATTAAAGATAAATGAGCAGCAAACCCTGATACGATGCAATACAACACACCCCCTAATCACAATACAGTTCAGCTTTAGTCACAATGCAGTTCAGGCTTTAATCACAATACGATTAAATGTCTTTTTTTTATTGCAAAACACCTTCATAAAACCTGACCAGCAGCAGATGTGTGTTCCACTTTTTCATAAACGTCAGTAATGTTTTTTTTAAATAATATAAATAACAAAACATAAGTTAGCATTTTCTTTCTGTTTGTTCCTGTTTATACCTGCGCTGCTGTAGTCCTCTTACTGGCCACTAGGTGTCACTAATGAGAAAACAAGACTGCTAAACAGCAGAAAATGTAGCCAGAAGAACTGTTTCCTGAGAGTGGATCCATTTTTTTTAAATGCACATAACTACACTTTTTTAACCATTCTAATATTTTTTTGGTTGATATAGACTTTTCAGTTAATCATTTAAGGGTGAAATTTAACTGGTTCAAAGATGTAATAGCCTGATACATCTAGATTTAATCCTAAAGCTGGATTGGGTCGTGCTGCTCCTCTAATGAAGTTGCATCATGCATGAACACATTTGTGAATCTGTACAAATCGGTTAATCTTCACAATCCTTGTACACACAAAATCACCATCACTTTTGCAGTACACGGATATTCTGGCAGAAACATTACGACATACCTGCCCCAGGCTAGCTGTAGCACCGAAAGTGCTACAACTAGCTAATAATGCTGCTATCTGCTCTCGTAAATGATCACATAATGCCACGTAATTAATGTAATTTGAAACCAACCGCTGTTCACATGAACCTCTTTAGTTTAGAGATTAGAGCCGTTTCAAGATGGCAAGCCATGACAAACTAAAATGTCTGCTAAAAGTGGGCTAACCTGCTGTACAACCACTTAACAAAGCTACATCTGAGACTGGAGCCAAACATGTTGTTTTGGAAGATATTATTGTAGCTCAGCCCTACTTAACAATCTTTCTTTGTGTTTAACTACAGATAGGCTAATGCAGGGCACAATACAGAAGTAGTAAAACCTGGCAGGAACAGGAAGTACATTAAGTGCCCCTCTGCAAATCAGCTGACCACAAACAAACCATTAAATCCTCTGACATGAGTGAAAAAGTGGCAATGTTGGGAACTGTACCGATCATATCTGAGCATTTCCTGGACTGTGGGCCACATCCAGCCTGTTAGCTGTCCCTGTCCGGGCCATGGCTGGTCAACGGAAATGAGGTCACTCAAAGAAATTACTAGAGATGTAACCCACAGCAATGGCAGCACATGCTAAAAAAAGAAAGATTTATACAAAATATTGAGTGCTTAACAAGTGGACTTCTAAATGTTAGCTCGGTTTGTGGAGAACAGGTCAGTGTTTTGAAAATATCGGACTAAACACACAGAGAAATACATGAATTTGACCAAAAACCAGCAAACTTCATCAGAAGCTCTGCTACTGAAACAACAAGAAACTAACGCAACAAGTTTTGTTTTTTGTTGTTTCAATAGCACATTTAGGGATGGCACAGTCGAGACCTTGTTTGTGGTATCTCACAAATATAGCTAAAAACGTTAATTTCTTGACTGATGGGGAGTTCACCAAAGAGGGTTTGGTGGACTTTGCTGTACTTACATGCCCTGAAAAAAAAAGAAGCGTTTCAGCATGTGTCCCTTTTCACACAAACCAATACAAGAAGGATGGAGGATCTTACAGAGAACCTGGAGGAACGGTTGAAAAAAAGGAATTGACAATGTTGAGATTTTTGCCTAGTCTCTAGAGCAGTGATGTCTGTGACATGACTCAATTGCTCATCTTTGTACGAGAGATATGAAGGAAAAAAAAAAATCTTGGAGCCCACAGAGGAACTGGTAACAACGCAGTCACTGAAAGGGATGCCTACCAGGAATAGTTTGTTCAAGAAGGTAACTGTGTGTCTGGACAAGATGGAACTGAAATGGGACAAACTGACTGGTGAAGGCTTTCATGAGAAAGTTGTTGTTCCTTTCAAACCATTTGGAGGGTAAGACTTTCACACCTAACACTGAAAGTAGCCACGCTATCAGCTGATCATCTTCACTGGTGCTCATCTATGCTGGTGGCACTGCATGATGAATTTTCAAGAACTTTGGAAGATTTCAGCGAAGTGCACATGGCATCCTTCTCCCTCACATGTATTGTGGATAATTCACCCAGTCATGTTCAGTTTAAAGTCACTGAGCTGCAGTCTGATCCACTACTAGCAGATCACTTTAAGTCAGCATCATTGCCGTACTTTTATTCCTCTTTCATAGAGGAGAACATTCCACACATGAGAAGGTGTGCTCAGAAGCCCTTTAATCTACCTTTATACGGAGCCCAGGAAATGTCTATATACCATTTGACCTTCTCCACATTTTGTATTTTGTACATCAAAGTATTTCACTGATTTTACCGGGACTTTATGTGATAGACCAACACAAAGTAGTGCATAATTGTGAAGCGGAAGTAAAATTGAACATGTTTTTTTTTTTATTTACAAATAAAAGTTATTTAAAGTGTGGCATCCATTTGTATCCAGCCCTCTTTATTCTGATTTCCTTAATTAAAATCCAGAGCAACCAGTTGCCTTCAGAGGTCACCTAGTTGGTAAACAAAGTCTACCTGTGTGTAATTTAATCTCAGTATAAATTCTGCTTTTCTCAGAAGAGGTTTGTTACAGAAGACTGGTGATCAAACAGCCTCATGACAACCAAGGAATACACCAAACAGGTCATGGATAAAGTTGTTGCATTGTTAGGTTATAAAAACAATATTCCAAACAATCCATCATCTGAAAATAGAAGGAGTATGGCACGGCTGCAAACCTACCAGGACATGGCCGTTCACCTAAACTGACAGGTCGGGCAAGAGAGCATTAATCTGAGAAGCAGCCAGGAATCCTACAGTCCTGGAGGAGCTGCAGAGATCCACACCTCGGATGGAAGGATCTGTCCACAGGACAACCATTAGTCATGTTCTCCACAAATCTGACCTTTATGGAAGAGTGGCAAGAAGAAAGCCACTGCTGAAAGAAAACCAGAAGAAGTCCCGTTTGTAGTCTGCCACGCCCCATGTAGGGACAGAGCAAATATGTGGAAGTAGGTGCTCTGCTCATTTGAGACTTTTTGGCCTTAATAAAAAAAAACACTGTTTGTGTGGGAAAACTAACATTGTACATCACCCTGAACATACCATTACTATTGTGAAACATGGCGGTGGCAGCATCATGCTGTGGGGATCATTTTCTTCAAAAAGGAGAGGGAAGCTGGTCAGAGTTGATGGGAAGATGGATGGAGCTGAATACAGGAAGAAAAACTTAGAGGCTGCAAAAGACTTGAGATGGGGCGGAGGCTCGGAGGTCTGCCAGACCTAAATCGGATTTTTTTGTAAAAATATATGAAAAGTATATATAACATTCCTTCCACTTCACAACATGTGCTGGCCAATTGTATAAAATCCCAGTAAAATACTTTGAAGTTTGTGGTTGTAATGTGACAAAATGTGGAAAAGTTCAATGGGTATGATTACATTTTCACTGTAGACGTGAAGTATAAGGCGTAAAGGTGGTTCCGTTTTTTTCATACCCATAGCACCTAACAAAAAACATATTTATGGCTTCTTATAAAGCTTGCATGTTTGTTTGGGAGAAATGACTTTAGCCTGTTGGTCCAGCTGTCTGCAACAGTCCCAGTTCTGCAGTCCCTTTGGGAAAACTAATTACCCACCTCTGGTATAGATGGAGCTGGTATAGATGGGAAAATTGTAATGAGAACAGGATATGGAGAGAGAATAAGGAAACACATGAAGGGAAACATCAGAAAGAAATGCACAAACACAAACAGAAGTGGAGCTCATTAAGAAAAGTATCTATATTCAGAGGCAGGCTCAAGGTTAAAGCAAAGTCAACCCAATTCTTCACTTTCTCACACACACACACACACACACACACACACACACACACACACACACCAACCCACACAAAGAGTCTTCGCTTACTTGAAAACAAGCGCATTGTTTGTGGGGATGTGTGCGCCGCGTGTGCTTTTCAACCAAAACATCCGTGATTAAAAGCAGAAATCCGCATTTACATAAAACAATCTCATAATAATCGGCGCAGCTTTAAGAAGCTCTGAACTTTGACCCCCGGCGCACAAGGAAAACAAAGTTTAGAACATGGTGGATTACACTCTGCAACACAAGAAAAAACACACCCCAATACTTAAAGGCTAATTATTTATTCTGCGGCGTAATCATTTAGCTTCCAGAGGTAATCAAATCAAGTTTTTTTATTGTTCTTAGAAAATACAATCATTTGTGTTGCTGATTAAAGTCCCTTCATATTGTGGGTGACAGACTTATTTGATAAAGGTTATACATGTTTTGTGACGAGCTGAGAATCATTTTCATTACTTTGCTTTTAATATTACAAATCTAAATGTGTTCTCAAAGTAAAAAAAACAAAGAAAAAAAATTGCGTTGAAACTGCAAAAGAATCACTCATCTACTCATCCCTACTCTGCTTCATTCCCTCCCACTTTTCACAATGGATGATGATGCCACTGTGACGTTAAAAAAAATCATCCAGATGCATCCATGTGCATCATAAGAACACAGAAGGCTCGTTGTTGTGTTTCACAGAGCATGGTAGGTCAACAATGGTTTGGAGAATCCGCAAAATTTCTGCACTGAGGTTGTAGAGGTTTATTATTGTGAGTGGCAGCATATCCAGGATGTGAGGCCCAGGTCAACTGGTGTGGTTGCAGAGTTCTGGGAATTCTCAAAGTTGGAAACTTTCCATGGGAAATCATAGATACTTATTGGAATAAATGGGAATAAACCTTGCATTGAAAGAATTGAGGGTTGGTCCTTAACAGAGACTTTAAAAAATATAATGGGAAACTACATTTTAGCGAAATCTTGAGTTAAACAACCAGATTTCAATGCTGTACCATACAATGAGAGGTACCACAACCTAAAGAAATGATAAACTATGTCACCTGGACACGTAGGGACAGATGTAAGTAGTAACAAGGAAAAAGTTTAGCTCAGAGCTGTAAATAGTTTTCTTGTTAATGCAATTCACTTAAATTTGTTTCATTTCTATGCTGATAAAATGACAAAATAAAACCCCAAAACAATGCTTAAATAACATGTAAATAGTTTTGTTTAGAGCTGTGTGAAGGAAATTTGACATTTTCTGCAAATAAATGTAGACATTCCAATGATTTTTGTGATATGCAATTTACAGGTTTTTTGTCGTTTTTATGTAAACACAATGAGAAAAAAAGAAATAAATATGGATATTTTTTGTTCAGAGATGCGTACGTAAACTTAAAAAAGATTACAAAAAAATATATAAACATGTTCGAAATGTATTGTCCTCTAAAAACCCTGTTGTTGTGTCAATAAATTTGCCACTTTCATAACTTTTGGGTCAAACCCATTTTCTTCTATAGCATTATATGGCCTTGACAAAGCTAAATGTTTCTGTTCTTGCTTGGATATGATACAGTGTGTTCAAATGATCCCCAATTTCCATTTTTTCCCCCATAATTCACATGGACAAGTACCAATTTTGAATATTTCCAAAATTCTCCAGCTTAACCTCCCATGTAAAGTTTTGGGAAAGTTTCGGTAAAGTTTCTGCTCCTTCACATCCCAAGGTTTGATCATTGGGAATTTGAGGCAGAACTGGCCATACTGGCGTCATGCCTAGGTCACGTCCTTAAGACACCTCACCACGCGGCCGCAACAACCAATCCACGTGCCCCGCACACCACTACATACACTAATTTACTTGAATGAATCACCAAGTCAACCATCCATCCATCCATCTTCTTTACCCACTTCTCCTTTCTGGACCACAGTGACTGCTGGTGCCTACATCCAGCAGTCACTGTGCGAAAGGCAGGGGACACCCTGGACCAGTCTATCACAGGGACACATAGAGACAAACGAGACAAGCAACCATTCACACTCTCACTTCTGGAATTAGCCCAGCCTAAAAACTCTAAATTTAGTAATGTGCATGTAAAATGAATGATTTAAGGATCATAAGAAAAAGCACTGAGAATAAATGTTAGTTTTTTTTTAAGAAGGATAAAATCTTCAAAAAAAAAACATTTTAGAAGGCTCAAAAAATATTGCAAATCTTTACCAACAATTCTACGATGTGGGCTGGAACCCTTTTTGTTTGTGCGTCTGACTGTTACCAAAAACAAAACCCTCAATTTTAATGAAACTTGCAGAAATGAATCAGTCTGTGTATGACTACAACTAGTTAACTTTTGTAGTCATCCTGATTCAAAATGGCTGGCACAGTCGACAGGCCTTAAAAACACACAAAGATAGCTACATCTCAGTCAATTTTACAGATATTGACCTAAAAGTTGATGTGCTAAACGCTGAAACTGATTCCCAACACATAATCTGAGTGCCATGTGCAGTCAACTCTCTTTGCCTGTTAGTAAAATATCTCATGGACCACTAGACGGTTATTAATTAAACTTTTTTTTAAATTTGGCTCTGTGATGTACATTTTAGAACCAAATAAATGTAAATCTTCAGTTCACAGTAAGAACTCCTTCTTAATGGAACCCTTCATTGCTTTTTGTTTGTTTTTTGGGGATTTTACAAGAGACGCAATGTTAAAAATAAAACAGTACAATGTTAACTAATGTCTCCTTTGAATTCTCAGGTTGGAGCCAAGACTCATTACTGCGTGTCCACTCGTTCTCACACCCCCAATTTATTTATTTCTCCACAAACTGAAGAGTTTTGGGCCTTTCCCTGCCAGGGGTTGTCTATTTCATTTAAGCTTAAAGCAACATTTAAAAAGCTCCAATGCATCAATGCATTAAAGACACCCCCCATTTGACCTGAGAGTTAAAATAAGAGCTAAAATGTGTCAGTCCTTCGATGTGACTGGAGATCCAACCTCTCTCAGTCCTGAACATCAGGTCTGAAACGGCAGCCAGCTCCCGGCTCTCTTCCTGGAGTGACTCAGGACTATTTGGCCAAGTATGAGTCACCGCTCCGGCTTCGGTTCCGGGATCGATATTCAAAAAAGCAAGGCAGACATGAATCAAATAACAATGAGCCGGTGTCACAGAAAATCACCTCGCAGCCATTAAGAAATTAAAGAGTCCAACTTTTTCTCACTCGTTTCCTCTCTTGAGTTTTAACGGCACTTCTGTCCCCTGATGAACACCGATTCGCTGGGTCTCACTGTTCGTGTGTGTGTACAGATATATAAAGATCATCCTCCTCCTCTCCTTTTAACACCTTCTTATTTGCAGAAAACAGTTTATCACCTTTACAGGCCGATGGAAATTTTTGATGAAAAACATGGGCACAAACATGGAATAAACAACTTCTATGTTGCACAGTTAAAAATGTCTTAAAACTGCATTACAATTACCTCAGTTTTAGGGGCAATGGTTCGGTACAAGTTTTCTTTTTACTTACAGTACACAGACAATCACTCTCCCAAAAACAGAGACAGAAAAACAAATCACCCTTGGTCGTGGAGAGACTCTGAAGTAGCAGGTTATGTACAGTAAAGTAGGTTTTATCAACTGATAACTTCACTGTAAAACAAAAAAAAGTCTTATTGTTGTGTTTTATTCATCTAATCTGAAGTGTAATCAGTGTCCAACAGGACTTAAAGGTACTCGTTGCGAACTATGAAGTCAAACAAAACAAAATTTTTCCGAGGCGTATCAAATGGTGCAGATATACTGATATGCAGTTCTGAATTGCGGGTCCACACTCAAGGTAAACAAAGCACTCAGCTATATCTGCAAAACAAAACACATGGAAGCTTGAGTCACGTAACTGACCCACATTGGCGTGGCCATAGTTTGTGTAGGTAAACAAATATAGCAGAATCAGACATGCGTAGAATCTCGGAGAAGACGCTTAGGCGTAAATATGAGTAAACGCAAAAAAATAAAAGAAAAACAACAAGTTAGACATTTGTCAGGAAACAATATTGATGGAGATACAAGCCAACGCAGCAAATACGTCAGACTTCTCCATCCCAAAAAGCTCTGCAAAGTTGTCATTGTCGAGCTACTTTCTGCCACTTCTGATGTTTTTCGGTACACAAACAATCACGAGAAACATTATTTACAAGATTTGACCAAAATTATAACTCTCTGTACATAAGACGAGCTTAATCAAAAACTCTGGCACAAAAGGCGGCAGGTAATGTGTAGTTCTTTAATTGATTACATGTATATAAAATGCTATTTATCCTGAATGATTGTCACAATCAAGTCTGATTATTCGTAATAATGATGCTGCCTGAGTTTTGTGGTTCCTGACTTTCCTGTCCAGTAAAATAAGAACCAAAAAGACTTGATCCTAATAAAAATCCTTGTAATTTAATCTGACTTGGCATAAACATGATGAAGAACAGAACAAATAGCCATATCAGCTCTCGGTTTGTGCACGTACGTGCAGCGCTGTGTCCTGACTGCTCACCATATGGGTGCAGGAACATGCAGAAATCTTCCTCGGCCTGTGCCAAAGCTCGGCTCTTCCTCCTCCATCCTTCCCCTCCCTGTTTTTTTTCTGTCAAAGATCCCACCATGCTGAGGCTGCCTGGGTGTACTCTCACCTCCCCCACGGCCTCCATCCCTCAGTCCTATCTCCTCCTCGCATCACACTCTCTCTCCGTGTTCTGGCCCGGGTTCTGGTTGGACCTGCCAGTTACCGATGTAGGGATTCTGATGGTTCTGAAAGCGAAGCTGTGGAAGTTTTTGCAGAAAAAAAAAAAAAAAAAAAGAAGTCGAGCAGATGCGAGTTTCGGGGGAACCCCATTAGAATGATGACTCATGCTCGACTGACAGCAGTAATTTAATACACAACAGTAAGATTCTCAGCTAACCAAAGCATCTCGTCGTGTACTTTTAGCTTCCCTCCTCTACTCTTCTCACCCCCCCCATCCTCTTTCACTAAGTGTACGTCTCTGACTGCCTTTCCACCCACTCACTCCTCATCCTCGCCTCTTCTCTCTATTTCTCACTCCTCTTTCTCCAATACTCTAAATTCTTTTAAACGCTCTTCGTCGGGCGATCAGGAACTTTGTCTTCGAGATG
The DNA here is from genome assembly GCF_001649575.2 of Kryptolebias marmoratus. Lineage (NCBI taxonomy): Eukaryota > Metazoa > Chordata > Actinopteri > Cyprinodontiformes > Rivulidae > Kryptolebias > Kryptolebias marmoratus. The sequence continues at coordinate 10,007,940 of NC_051451.1, forward strand.
TAATTTATTGTTTTCCTCACAACCTTTTCTCCGTCGCCATCTGTAAAACCAGCAAGCAAAGCACGTCGAAGAAAGAGCTTTTGTTATAAAAGACCGTAAACCTCATTATGAACTATGATAGCATCAGCGATAAGACCCAAAGATCTCCGTTTTAGACACCATTTACACACCACCGACATGTCTTGACTCAGACCTTGACGACATGGAAATGCAGTTTTTCCAGAACTATTTTTATTTGTCGTTTCTAAAAATGTTCTTGTAAACACAGCGCCGTCCTAATCCACATGGAAATGCAGACAACCACCCAAAATACCGTAGTAACTATGTCAGGCGAGGTAACACGGCAATGAAAAGACATCAAAAACAGGAAACAAGGCGTGGAAAACTCACATAAAGCTCGGACGCTGGGTGCGAAATGTAAACGCAAGAAGAAGAAGAAGAAGAAGAAGACTACACTGGTTGTCTGAACACAATCTGTCCTGAGTCATAATGTAGGACCATCAGCTGATTTGATGAGACTTCCCACAAGCAGCCAAGTTATTTTCTGGATGCACTTATTAAAAAAAATAAAATGAAATCCAGTCTCTGCTGCAGGCTAATTTAAGATGATTAAACAACCATCTTTAGAAATATTTTCAAAATACTTTTGTTTCTGGGCTAAAAATTTAAGGAACTGTTCAGCGTTAGAACCCCTCTCAACAAAAATGCCCTTTTTTTTGTCGGGATTTCATCAATCACAGGAATAACAAGACAATGCGTGGGGCGTTTCCCTTTCGGTTTAGGCTTGTTCTTGTTGTTTTTGGACCCGCTCTGGTTACGGTACAGCAAAAAGTGCTGCTCCAAGCCCAGAACAAATGTCACTAATGTTCACTGATGTTTTGTTCTGTTGCGTTCACGGAGAATCCGTGTAGAAAACAGCCGACGGCTACAGTCGCTGTTGGATGTTTTACTGCGGTGGAGTTTCACCGGCTAAAATCATCAGTATCTTTGCATTTGACACGGAGCTCTGTGAAGTCACAAATTATTTTAAGCTCCTATACTTCTCTCAGATCACATCTGTTGGGTTACATAATAAAGCCTGTTATAAGTTGTGTAAATAGCTCCACAAAAGTGTGTTTCAAGTGACTTTGAAATACGCTGATATCAAACTAACAATATAGTTCAGGTGATTGAATGTAGAGCTGCTTTTCCAGAAATGTTTTATACATAGAACGGGTAACTACGATCCGATTAATGCCGGGTGTGATCAATCGTACCTAAAGATGTCCGTTTGTGACAGAACCAACCAGAATGCATGTTAGTGCCTAGTCTGAACAGGGCTTTATATTTTACATTTGGTCTTTAAATTCTACTTTTCCTCTCACTGGTAAAGGAGGCAGTTAACACAATGTCAAACAGAAGCAAATGAGGCAGAGAGGGATCTTTTTTTGTTTTTTTGTTGTTGTTTTTTTGCAGAGATGGAAACAAAGTTAAACTCTGAGCAAAGCACAAACACACCATGCAGTCGACAGACATTATCGTGTTGCACTTTTAGAAAAATACCAGACCCGTGCTCACATTGGTACTCTGCTGGACTCCAGTGGTGTTTGGGCTTCACAAACCGGCACACCGATGTGCATATTTGGAGGTTAAAGTCATGGTGGCTCACTTCAGAGACGTTCTTCCTGACCTCACAGCAAAAACCTCTCGATTAGTGTTTGAAACAGGTCATAGTTTCTCCTCAAGTAATTTCTGTACATTACGCAAAAAGTCTTGTTAAGTAGTATTTCAGACCACAAGAAATTCTGGTCAGTTACGATAACCTTTAGAGAACGTACCTCCTATGTTTTTGTTCTTACACACCAGTAACTGTAGAAGATGGCTCCTAACTCAGTTTGTTAGCTGGTTACTGGTTGGTTTAGATCCACAACAGAGCAGGTTCACTCCAAACAAGAAGGGAACCATCTGGGATGAAGGTTTATAAAGATTTCTTATTACCTGAATGCAAAATTACAAAGAAAAGATAACCTATAAATAATTGTTAGGGTAGGTAAAGGACTAAAGCAGTTCTTTGTGTTGAAGCGGAACCCTGACATGTTGGAGATGAACGTGGAAACTACTGTTTTCAGACGTTCTATTGGAGGGGGCTCAATGCTTTTCTACTCACTTTAAAGGGCAGGGTGAGGTTGAAGCAGCGGACTGATAATGGTAGATGTCCCAGCATCCTACACAGCCAAGAAAGCTGCACGCCACACCATCACTCAGCCTTGTTAACTTGAAGCTGAGGTTCGTGGCACAACGGCAGCTGCTCAGTTCTCTTACAACCACTCCTGAGGTGACATTCGTTTTCAGTGAACTATGATAGAACTAATAATTCTGTGTTAAAATCTTTCTATGCTTTCTATGAAGTCACCCAGCGTACTGTAGCTAAATGGTGTGTGCTAAGAAGTTCAGAGGACAGTTTAATGCCCAAAATAGACACAAGATTCTCACTGAAGGTCAATTGTTCAGTAGACATTTAAGTAATTATTGGACCCCAGTTCCCACTCTGGCCCCTGGATAAATAGATCAGTCCAGGGCCTGAAGGTGCTAGCCAACGTCTGCGCCTCATCATCGGTCAAAATCCACCGGCGCAGCGGACGATGGCAAACAAGAAGGAGAAGAATGACAGGAAGGGCGCTTGGCTGCGTCACACATGACTTTATCACCAATCACATGCAAGCCCCTGTCCAAACAGAAGCGCTTCAGGTAGGAGAAAACAGGAAGCGGAGCGGTGCGGCGCGAGGGAGAGCGAGATGAAACCGAGCTTTGAGAAATGAGAGGAGAAGACGAGGCGATGGATGAAGAGATGGGAGACAGAGAGAAGGGACAGATGGAGCGAGTACCAGAGCCAACAGCAGAGCTAAGTGGGTAGTGTGCTCCCCAGACAGAGCTCCATATGGCCTGGCAACGCCACACACAGCCAGGAAGCACAAACCACTTGCGCACACACACACACACACACCAAGCCAAATATACCTCCTCACAAACACACAGGTATTCACACATTAATTACCGCAGACCCACACATTTACCGAGTACAGTAAATCCACTCAGAACAGTTTCAGTTCAGCCAGAACATGTTCTGTTTGTTGATATCCAGTTCATTATCTCTGCGGTGCTCTAGCATCAGTTTTCTCCCCAAGGTGAATTGAAAAAAAAAGAAAAAGAAGAAAAAACAAGGGTCAGGGTTGTCTGGGAGTGAGCCACTTATAAGCTCCACTTCTGTCCTCATCAGCAAACCTGAGGGGTTAAAGATACGTACTGCTAATTAAAGGCCTAGCATCCACGGAAGGATTACATATTTCAGCCCAGAGTTTCAGGCTGAAATCATTTTGTGATGAGAAATGGCAACCTTCTGCGTGATTTCGCGAGATCTCGCCTGATCTGTTAGCGCCTAAAGTACGTGTTGTGAGTGACTCCTAGCTACTACCGAACCAAATTTTATCACAGTAGCTGTAAAACTGGCTGAGTTGTAGCCATTTTTGTGCTCTCTAAGGTTAGTTGCCTGTGGCATCCATCTTGAATTAGGTTGAGACCAAAAGCTGACTTGCTGAAGATGTGATTACATTCTGAAAGCTTCACTAAAACTCTTTTCTTGACCTATGAGACGTTTTGCTAACAAACAGCTGATTCTAGTAGCTAATGGGAACGTTACACACGCAGTTAGTGCTCAGAGTGTAAATTTTGGGGACGGTTTCAGCTCCTGTCACACCAATTGTAGCTCAACGCTTGTGAAATTGACTGAGTTATTACTTTTTCTGTGTTTGCCAGGATTGTTTGGCTGTGGCGACCATCTTGAATTGGATTAACTCCAGAAACTAATTAGATGGGGATGTACGTCAAATGATTCTTTTCAGAAAGTTTCATTGAAAGCTGTCCCGTGGTTCATGAGATATTTTGCCAACAGACAAACAGGGTTGGCTCCAATGTGCTGAGCTTGAAGTATGCGTTCAGGACAATGCTCAGCTACTACCACTCCAAAGATTAGCTGGATATCTGTAAAAATGACTGACTTATAACTATGTCTGCATATGCTGCGTTTGTTTCGCCGTGGCAGCCATCCTGACTTGGATGAACTCCAGAAGTTATTCAGATGTAGATGTTCATATTAAAAATAATAACTAACCAACATTCAAGTACAGCTTTATTGATAGCTGAATGTCTGTTATTAGATTAAAGTTTGTTTCATCTCATATTTTACTCACAAATAAACTTACAAAGACAGAAAAATTCAGTTCAGACAAAAAGAAAAGATACTAGTAGAGGAAATACTCCTGTTTAAATAGACAGGGTTCGTAAATTATGTGTACATTTCGAACCTTAAATCAGAACCAGCAGCATGCTTTTCTGCCTAAAACCATCAGAAAAATGTTGCTTTAATTATAATACATTTGAAGCACAGTTTTGAGTCGTTTGGACAAACTAAAGCTGGAAATGCAGCAAACACATAGGAGCGCAAGTGAGAGTTTGGCGGGTTCCTCCCGGAGACTCGTGGGAAGACCAGGACCGCAGCCAGTCCCTGAAGGAAGTGAGGAAGTGACTCCTCGCCAATCCCGAGGCTCACTGAGGTTACCGCAGGGCCGCTGGGCCATCGCCATGGTTTCCTGCAGTCAGGGGACACCTGGCCAATCATATACGAGGCGTAAACATCCTTTAGTACAACCATGTCGCCTTTTACAGAAACTAAGAGGGAACAAGAGGCAGGGATGGAAGAACGGACCTTGGAACTCTTTTAAAGTCTGAATTTTTCTATTTGATCTAAAGGGTTCTAACATCTGATCACAGTATCTTCAAATATTACTACAGCAGGAATGGTACAAGTATAGATAGTGTGTTAAAATGACTCCACTGCTCATTTACAGTTTCTAAAAATCTACATAATGTTTGCAGTTTCTCCGGTTTTATGAAAACAAGACTTCAAGGACACCTAATTTCAAATAAAATGTTAATTAATAACATCACAGTAAGTATTTAAAATGTGTCTTTTTAGACCCCGTGTTTGGCGATCAGCTGCGACTAAAAGAATGCCCACTCGTCTATAGACTGAAAAACTTCACCAACTCCTGATCTTATTAAAAGTTTAGCCCTCCCTCGGCTCAGTCAGCAGCTCGGCGGCGGCGCCTGAACTCTGGTCGTCAGGTGAGGACTGGCAGCACCCGGGTTTCACGGTGTCCTGATCCCGGGGAGCTCAGGTTTTGTTTCGTAGTTTGAGTTGATTTGCGACTGCGTTCGAAATCGTTTCGCGATGCCTCTTTGTTTTACGGAAATACCTCTCTGTGTTGAATATGTTCTCGGTTTGTGGCTGCGTCTCAGCTATTGCTTCCTTCAGCCTCCCTTGTTTGCGCCCATCCGCAATCAGCTCACCTGCCTCCCCAAGAGTTCCACCTATAAATAAAGTAGGATCACCTGATCAAAGGCCAATACAGCCAAACCCTATATGAAGCAGCACCTTCCTCCAACATGCTTGCTTTCCCCCACTAACAGAGTTTAACACCAGGTCTACTGACAAAATTTGTTATGCAATAATAAAAACAACAGTTTTAACAGCGTATTACTGGGTGGAAACACGATCCATCGTTTGCTCTTCACCACTTCTGTGTCCCTTTCAAGTCCACAGCGGTGCAGGCTTCTCGTTTTCACAGCCCGCCATGTTCCACTGTTTCTACAGAAACCCACAAAGAAAAAGAAAAAAAAAAAACTCAACACTTTCTCCAGAAAGGGCCCTTCACACTTCGTCACGGCCAACACACTCGGGAGGGGGAGGCCGGAGGTGTTTGCTTTTGTTGCGCTCGATTTATTAATACAGCCCAAGCATCACGCGCATCCACGGAGGAGCTGATCGGTGCTGTCGATTTGCCGCGGCTGGCGAGAGATCTGCTTCTTACCTCCTTCGAAGTTCCGTGGCCCGACAGCGGAAACTCGGACTAAATATTCTGTTTCTTTGGAATAACGTGAGGAACGCTGCCCCAAAAATGCACAGGGGTTATAAATACCTTTAACAGAACCTACAGTGTGGGATTCATCAGAGCAGCAGATTAGCTCCAGGTTGTTTCTGCAAGTGTTTGTTCGTCCTGATATTAGCAAAATATCTCGAGACCCACTGAACAGATTATAATAAAACTTTCAGAGGGTAATCACTGGGTTGACATCTACAAGTGATTAACTTCTGGAGTCAACCCAACTGAAGATGGCCTCCACAGCAAATCAATCTTTGCAAATGCAAAAATGGCAACAGGGCAGTCGGTTTTACAGACGCTGAGTTACATTTTGCCTTGCCAGTAGCTGGGACTGACCCCCAAGCAAAAATTTTGAACATTAGACATTGTGCAATGTTTTTGCTTCAAACTTTGGCATTGACTCTTGGCATCAACCCTGTTTGTCTATTGGTGAAATATCTCATGAACCACTGGATGGATTTGATTGAAACTCTCACAAAGTAATCACTGGATGTACATCTACATCTGGTTAACTTTTGGAGTCAACCCGATTCAAGATGGCCACCACAGCTAATTGGCATTAGCTAACACATAAAGGGCTTCACTTCAGTCAACTGTAGAGCTTTTGAGCTACAATTTGGTGTGGTAGTAGCTGAGAGTCTACAGCTATAAACAGCTATAACTCCATCCTTTCTCGTTAAAAGCACGAAAGGCGGCAGATAATATGCATTCCTTCAATGGATGCTAGGCCTTTAGGTTACTAATCCCGCTTCAATCTGATCGAATCACAGACATACACAGACATATGCTCCACACAGAGCCAACACAAGCTTTTTCCTTTGACCACTGTGCAGCAGAATAACGCAGACTGCTGCCTGCAGAGGTCACTGCAAACAGAGTGTAGACTTGTCCCACAGTCCTTCCTTCTCTCTGACACTCTGAGCCTGAAAATGTCATCTATGATGCAAAGGCAGAGGAGATGAGTAACTTTGCCTGAACTTTTTTTTTTGTGTGTGTGAAATCATTTGTTTTTTTCTTGTTTGAGGTTCCTGAATAAGACAGAATCAAACACACTCCTTGACGCTGACAGCAGCTCGGTCTGTTGTAGCTCAGCACCGAGAGGCCGACAACACGCATGAAAAACTGAAGGCCACGTCGTGACGCAAAGATGCCAAGAGCAGTCGAGTTCCAGTTATGTTCCGTCATTGATCGGTTATCTATCACCACGGTTACGCTGAGAGTTTTAAACGCAAAGCATCATCACCCTGCTCTTCCAATATCTGTCAGCTGAACCTTTGCTCTGAAGTAGGGCTGCAACGATAAGTCAACATAGTCGCCTACAAACAAATAGTCTACGCGGATTTCTCTTGATGACACACAGACCTATTCATAGGCGGCTCCGGTTGTAATGAACCGCATAAATGTTTCTTGTGACGGCAATGCGTGACCAGGACGTCTGGGGGCAGCGGCGTCTCTGTTGTTTGCCAAGACTGCGCGCAGTCCCCTGACAAAGAAGAGCGAGAGGAAAAGAGCAACGAAGCTCAAAGGAGTCGGACAAATATCAGAACAGAGACGTTCAAAAGCGTGTGAGCATTTCACTGAAAACAAAAACGAGAAGTTGAAGGCAGATGGTGCACAGTGACAGCGCTGCAATGCAACGCAACCCCCTCCTGGAGCGGAGACGGCGGCTTTAAGGAAGCTTAAGAAGTTTTAGCTCGTCGTGTCGTCGCCTTGTTAAACGGTGTTAGCGCGGTGACGTTTGTGTTTGGACAACCATCATTCGGTTAGTTACCTCTAACGAGCGGCGAACGAGTGAAGGGAAGTTTCTGCACACACACGTTTTTCAGAATTCTAACTTTCATTTAAATCTGTGGGTTTAAAGTAGGCAAATGTAAAGAAAATTGAAACAGAATTCAACAAGAAAATGCAGGTTTTCCAAAACATTTTTTGCGCCGTTTCTAAAAATGTCCTCGTGAGCAAGGCATTGTTTCCAGAAGTGTCTTCATCTGCATGACAACGCCCCAAAACACTGTAGTAACTACTCCAGGCCTGAATGTGGTGCTGTAACAGTGCCACACAAATACACAACAAACAGGATATAAGGCGTGGAACGAACTATAAACGCAACAAGAAGATGCCTCCGGGTCGCAGGTTGGATTAGAAGTGGTGCTTTGATGGTATTGTTTTTCAAAAAGTTGCATTTTTTTAAGATTTTCAAGACTCTGGAACCTGTTTTTTTCCCCAAAAAATACCATTTTGGGGTTTCAGAAACACTATCTTTGTGTGAATGCAAGGCTGAAGAAAAAATAAGTTTTACAAAACTTCTCACTTTGTGGACGGCCCCTCAGTCAACGCGGCCATAGATATGACTACACTTTAGCAAACAGCACATCACATCCACTCTGAATATTTCTCAAGAGCTGAGAGGACACAACACAATAAAGCAGAAATTGCAGCTGAAATACTAAGTAGCTTTCATTAGAGGCAGTGTTGTGGATATGAACAGAGTCTGAGGAACTCATTTGTTCTGTTAGCACCCTTTAAGTCTGTTTTCAATTCCAGTGACATGCAGGAAAAAGCTGAAGAGAAAAAATGTCAAAAACACATAAAAGAAGGAGCTCCTAAATCCGACCAGGCAGGCGGCGGAGGAGTACGGAGATCCTGAATCCAGCAGGACAACTCTGCTTGTTTTTAATGACTCAATAATCCCCGTGGTGGACTAAAACACACCGATCGTCCGTCTCTCTGGCAGGTGACGGACAGCAACTTCAACATTTAACTGCGTTTCACAGGCTGAAGCATCACTCGGCTGGTGAATAAGAGCAGCTCCCAATCGATCAGCTAAGGTATGCTTCCTAAAAATAAACAGCATAAAACTGAAAGTTTGAATCAGTGTTTATCCCACTCCTAACAGCTTTTGGGTCTGGTTTTTCTTTTATAAACTCGTTTTAGGGACTAACGTGGATTTCACAACAAAACATGAAGGTAAAACCTGAAAACATGCCTTAGATTCGGATTGCTGGGTTTAATCCCCAACAATCCCCCCTCACTGATTGGCTCAGAGGCGGCAGCTGAATATCTATCGGAACTCACCGGACGTCATTTTGAGGCGGGGGTTTCTTCTGACCGACTAGGTTCACTGTTCTGGCCTGGATCGGTTTCTCTTCTCTGAAAGACACAGCCAGAGACATATAGTTAGTTTAACTCTTCGCCGTTTGACTTCCGTTTGCAATCTCGCGTCCTCCAGGTGCCCTTTACAACAAACAGCGTTTAGTCAAAGAAATCAGACTGGTGAAACTCCTGAGTTCAGCGTAAGAACACGTGACCACCCACAACAAGCTAAGACATGTAGGACAAGATTCAGAGATGTACGATTTAGTGATTTCATTTGGTGTAACAGAATTGCAATGAAAGTGTGTGTCTGCCAGATCATAACGCCGTCCTAGTAATACAGCTGTCCAGCTTTGCTTCCTTTAAAATCATTCGCTTACAACCTTCAGACAGATACATCCTACCACTTGGAGTGGTCTCATCCCTGGTATTTACATTAAGACAAGTTAAAATAATCTGAAAAAAGTAAAGACAAGTTACGATAAGTTAGGACAAGTTAAAACATTATGATGAGCCAGGACAAGTTAAGTTAAGACAAGTTAAGAAAGAGTACGACAAAGTAGGACAAATGAAGATAAGCTACGACAGTTAGGACAAGCTAAGACCTGTTAAAATTTCTTTTACAATAAATTGATAACAAGCCAGGTCTCTCTGCGGCCCTTATTTTTGCCTCAACAAAGACAATCTAAGCCAATTTAAGACAATCTATGCCAACTTAAGACAGGTTAGGATAGGTTAAGACAAGCTAAGTCTTAACTTGCGTTAGCTGCTATGACAAATGAAGATGGCTTAAGACTCGCTAGGACAAGTAAAGACAAACGAAGGCCAGTTAAAATAGGATAAGGCCAGGTAAGACAAGTTAAGTTAAGCAGGCAAGAACTGAGACAAGTAATGATAAGTTATGATACGCTGAGGCAAGCTAAGTTAAAATAAGCTGAGATGAGATGAGACAAGGTAAGACAAACTAAGTTTAAATGAGTTAAGGTAAGTTAAGACAAGTTAGAAGAAGTATGTTCACAAGTTACGAAAAACTAAGACAGATTTAAAACAAGCTCAGACAAGCTAAACATGTTGGGACACACTAAAATGTTAAGATAATCTGAGGAAAGTAAAGACAAGTTTGGACAAGTTAAGATGAGCTAGGGCAAGTTAGGAAAAAGTAAGAGCGTAAGACAAGTTAATAAAGTTAAGATATTAAGACAAGCTTATGCAAGTTATATTAAGATGAGCTAAGTCAAGTTAGAATAAGTTCAGACAAGCTGGAGAAGTTCAAACAAGCTAAGTTTAGCTTGACTTATTTCCATCCATCCATTTCCTTTTACCCACTTCTCCTTTTGGAGCTGGTGTCTATCTCCAGCCATCACTGTGCGAGAGGCAGAAGACACCCTGGACAGGTCTCCAGTCCATCACAGGGACACAAAGAGACAAACAACCATTCACGTTCTCACTCACACCTAGGGACAATCTAGAGTTACCATTTAACCTAACATGCATTTTTTTGGTCTGTGGGAGGAAACTGGAGAACATGTAAACTCCACGCAGAAAGGCCCCGAGTGGGGAAGCGATCCTGTAATCTCCTTGCTGGGAGGCGATGGCTCTAACCACTGTACCACTGTGCCACTACAGTCAAAGCAAAGATTTAACTTTACTTTGGACGTGTTTTTAAGCATCCAAAGTGGAGTTTAAAATCTTATGTTTAAATGTTGTTCAATCAGTCATATTTCTTTGTGAGTTTTCCCAAACAGAACAGATTTTCTGTCATTGCAGTGATCAAGATGGATTACGGTTTGAATGACAGTCCTCAGACAACATTAGCATGGATCCGTCTATCTACTGACACACTGGCAGAGTGAATCAGATCCTGTGATTCAGGATCCGACGGGTCTGATCACAGAGAGAATCCCTGCCATCGCCTACGGGGTCCACAGCTGACGAACACTGGGTCACTTGATGACGACGCAGATACTGTCGATTTCGGTAAATGTGGGCAATCAACAGAGATCTGTCGGCTCTGCTCACGATTAGCGCTCACGACAAGGTCGTTCGGTTTCGATATGAGCGAGCACTCAGAAAGGTCCTGAACTGAAAAGAACCCGGCTACCGAACACAGCTCGGGTCGACTCGTTCATCGGGATGAGTAGTTTAAGGCGTCGGAGCCACGCTTTTACTGTAAAAAAAAAAACAACAACAACACATAGAGATGGTTTCAATCATCTAACAAGCCCTGCTCGAAGTTTATCCATGTACCAGTGCGGATCCAAGCACACAAAACCTGATGGCGAGGTGGGGACAACAGACACTGACTGTCAGCCTGTATATAAGAAGAGCTCTGTGCTTTACGTGATATAAATAAGTCCTACACAAGGAACCATACGTTCATTTCTGATAAATACGGAACAATCAGGTTCTTTCATTGAGTCTGAGACAGCCCAAACTGCTAAAGCCCAGCTGTTGTTTTTTTTTCTATATTTCGGTGTAGTTTTACTTAATGTTTCTATTTTTTGTAGCAGGTATTTAGATCATATTGGCCACATGATTGTCCACCAACAGCTGCACGAATTGACAGCTGGAGGACATGAGAAGCATCCTTTGCCTCCTTGTGTTACAACCGTTCTGCTCCTCGGCAGAGCATCTTTCTAACGCAGACAGTTGTGATCACACACACACACAAACAGGCATGCTGCTTTACTACAGAGACGCATGTGTGTGTGTGTGTGTAAAACAACAGTGACGGGAAACAGAGGCCAGTGTAGCCTCAGACACGCACGGCCTGTTTTATGCAGCTGCCACAGCACGGCCCAACCGCATTCGTGGCTCCGTAACGCGCGGCTGAAAGTGATGCAGAGCCACTTAGAGCCGGAGCTACGGATCGCACATTTCCTTCTTTAGATGCAATGAATCGACCTTCCGTTCCGGTGCTGGGCCATCAGTCCAACTGTGGGCTTAAAATAGAACAGGAACGTAGAGCAGGAGGAGCGCCTCGCTTAGGTGGCTCGCTCTGTCGTTCTATCTGCTCGCCCCTGCGCGTGCACGCTGCGCGGAGAACGTGCGGCGAGCTCGGGCTCGATGAGACCCTCTCCGCTCCCAGCTCCGGCAGGCGGCCACGGATGCTGTCGAGCCGGAGACTTTTCGCCGTGTTTGAGCGGAAGCGGCGCGCGCTCTGCCTGTAAGTCACTCTTTGTTCCGAACAGGCACCTTGCCTCCCCTGCTCGGCTGCAGGCCGACTGATTCTCCAGCAGCCCGAGAGCTCTGGCCTACATTCGGCGCATCAGGCTGGGAAAAGGCTCAGCCGCACCCCAGAGCTGAGAACAGCAGCTGTTCACATGGACGCTGCACAGATAGAAGCCAACAGGGAGGGTTTTTGCTCCCACTTCTCTCCGTAGCAGGCATTACTTAAAGGTTCTGCTGAACACTGCAGCATCCGGCATAGTTTCGGCTGAGGAACCAGCAGATGCGTGTCTCACGCTGAGCTGCAGAGAAACGCTTCACTGTCGGGTCGGCAACTTCTCCGGTTACACAACAAACTCTGGCCGGCAGAGAAAACGCTTCAGGTGCAGGAAGGTTATGGCTACAGGACAGACACTGAGCTGGAGTACCGCTTCAAGCTACAGAACACACACTTTTCTCAACAGAGTGTTGGGTTTTAGGCTGAAATACACAAAATGACCTGCAGAAACATTTCAGCTCCAAAGCCCATCCTGAGCAGAGGAGAAATGTTTCAGCTACACAACACACACACACACACACGCACACACACACACACACACACACTGACCAGCAGAGATGTTGAACTTACAAAAACACACGCTGAGGTGCAGAATAGTTCCAGCTACAGAACACACACTTGACCTGCAGGTGCTGGTTTCGGCTCCCATAAAAGAAATGTTTCTACAACCACAACACACACACACACACACACACACACACACACACACACACACACACACTGACCAGGAGTAATGTTTCAGCTGCAGAACACGCTGACCCAAACACATGCTGCTGCCGATAAGGAGAGAAATGAAGAGAAAAGTTGTGTATGTGGAGTACAAACGCCAGTGACGGGCCACAGTGACACACCCCTTCACCCCTTACACACACACACACACACACACACCTTTCATGACAGGTGTCCCTCAGTGAGCCTCTGTCCGAAGACAGGACATCACGTGAAGCTGAATTCAACGTCTGTCCCGTGTTCTCCTGCTGCAGCCTGAGTCACTGAGTTCAGTGAGGAGGACTCAGCAAGACGGACACACACACTCACATGTTTTGATGACACATGAGATCAGAAGTCCTGAGGACACATTTCATCTGTGACACAGGTCTGGAGGGTGGACCTGTTCTTCAGAACAGCATCCACCCAGGCCCAGTCTCCGTCCAACACACACACACACACACACACACACACACACACACACAAACACACACACACACTAATACACACACAGTTTGTGTTTTCCCTCCCTTACTTTAGCATGGCCTCATCCTTCGCCTCCTCCTCCCGCTGCCGAGCCAGAACAGCCATGATGATGCCCCTCTCCTCCTCCGTCAGATGGCTCAGGTCCGGTTCCGGGACGGCCGGGGCCACGGGTGGGCGCGGGCCGCCCCGAGGGCCCACCGAGGCGAACATCCTCCCTGCCACCCCCACCTTCG
>NC_051451.1:10022297-10023517 GCF_001649575.2 Kryptolebias marmoratus
GGGGGAGGGGGGTCTCGGTTCGGTCCGCCGGGCTGGCTCTATGGCTGCGGGGCGAGGCGGTACCTCCGTGTTGTTCCAGCCGCCCGCCGCTGCTGATGCTGCTGCCGCTGTCAGGGAGACCGAACCGTCAATGGGACCGCAGCCCCTAGAGCGCGCTCACGACCGCCGCGGGAGCGCGCAGCCCTCATTTCAGAATGGGGGCTCCGTTCAGCGTCAGGGCGCGCGCTCCCGACGCTCCGTAGCACACACAGGAAATCCAGGGTTCTCCGAGGGTCCGCCGAGGGTTCTGAGGGTTCTGGAGCGAATCAAACCAGAAACTCATCCTTGTTTCGTTTTGTAACAGAGTCATTATGGGTTGTACAGTGCCAAACTGACAACACTTTACACTTTATGTATTAATAGGATTATTCTTCAGAGTCTATCTGAAATACACACACACACACACACACACACACACACACATATGTATATAAACAAAGCATGAACATAATACAACATAACACAGCTAAGAACACAGTAGAAGTGACTTATTGTGCTCCCTAGCGTTCATGAAATTATTGTATGTATAAAACATTTTAAAAGACTTATATTCATACCTATCTCACATAGAGTATCTCTAAATCTATTTGACATAATTTAAAGGTTTATAATCAGCTTATTGCACATATTATATACTTTATGGCCCAGATGAACATGGTCACAAGACTGGTGAGCACCTTCAGTTTGCCCTTAAAAGCTTTTTCTATATTGTTTATACATTATTGTTTGTTATTATTATTATATTATTGCTGAATATGTTGTTCTCTCACTTTTCTGCTGCGTTCATTGGGTTCAGGTGCTTGAAACCAACAAAAGTAACATCAACACTTTTTATCCAGCATCCACTAACATCACGATTTCAGCTCGTCATGACGTAATAAGGACATTATTCCTACGATCGTTCAGAATTAAGCAGAGCATGGATATTTAGAGGCAGTTAATGTATTAAATGCAAACACAAAGAGTCGAGAATAAGAAAAGAAAAACAAACATCGGTTATGTCATTATTATCATTATCATTAGACAGAGTAACTGCAGGTCCAAAGAACCACTCTGTCTGAAACCTTTTTGCACTAAGAGTGTTTGGACACCCCCTCCTTCCCTCCCGTCCCCTCCCCTCCCCTCCCACCACTCATTGCGTGTTAGAATGACGCGCATCCCGCTTTTTTCTCCTGTCCCCC
>NC_051451.1:10025056-10058903 GCF_001649575.2 Kryptolebias marmoratus
ACTTGTCTTTTTTATGTACAGATATGCATCTTTTAATGGTTTAAAATAAAATAAGAAAAGTCTAGTTATTTCCATGCAGTGTCCAGAAAGAGGTGTTGTTCAGCTTGTAGGGCACCACAACTGCTTCCACCCACCTCCATC
The DNA here is from genome assembly GCF_001649575.2 of Kryptolebias marmoratus. Lineage (NCBI taxonomy): Eukaryota > Metazoa > Chordata > Actinopteri > Cyprinodontiformes > Rivulidae > Kryptolebias > Kryptolebias marmoratus. The sequence goes on from NC_051451.1 coordinate 10,025,198, forward strand.
ATCATCATTATCATATGAAATAACTTTTTGTCACAACAAAAAATAGTGGCTGGTAAAATATTTGAGTGGCTGGTAAAACATTTTGTCCACCAGCCACTATGGCTGTAACACCATCAGTTTCAGACATGAGGGCTAAGATACGAGTCATGTGATCATTTCAGTGTCCTACAACTTCCTCCACAATACCATATGGTGATTGTGCAGTCTGTGTGGGAGTCTTTCCAGGATTTTTGGCAGAAAAGCAGATTTTGAGCTGTGAATAAAATTAGGTTTTAAATTAAAACTATATTTTATTTTGTGCTTCTCCTGCTGCGGACGAAACTGTCTGACATGTATTAAGCGAAACTGCAGCTTCCCTAGTAAGGTATTACTTTGTTTGTTTCAAAACAGCATACTAATACAGCGGGCTGATGAACAATGATTAACAGGGGTGGGGTGAGTTGTAACACTTATTTCGAAAGTGCTACAACCGTCTCCTCACATACAACTCAGAGATCAACGAACAAGCATGTTCTTTAAAAATGTTCATTGCATGTTTGATTGGGGGAAAACATGATTATGTTTGTGACACCTAATCTTCTTTCACTCAGCACCCACATGCACACATACGCACACAAATCCGACATAAAACTACTTTAAACCAAATGAGTGTTTTACCATTCTTGTCATAAAATAACACAAAATAATGCATTCTATTTGTGAGGTAAACCCATTCTCAATATATTCTTTTGCATAACTATATGGTGAGAAACATGTTCATGTGTTCATTTGTTTGGTAGCTAAACTATCCTAACTTTGTCTTTTGTCTAAGTGTTACAACCTAACCCAGTAGTAGGGTCGGTTAAAACAGGCATTCAAGGCATTGGGAACACTTCCAAAAATCCTTTTCTGTAAACAAAGTTTGCTGTTGCATCCACAAATGCTGATTAAACTTCTACCATGCAAAGAAGAAGGCCTGAATAAACATCTTCTTTTGGCCAAAGCTTATTTAAAACGCACTGAGGCAAAGTAAAGACTGTTCTGTGGTCAGAGTAATTCAAATTTGAAATTTATTTGGAAAATCACAGATGGATGCCATACCCTCGGTAATGGTGGGCGGGACTATCCAGCCTATTATCAGCACACAGCTCAAAACTCAGCCTCTCTGATGGTATAGGAGGGTATTAGTGCCTATGACATGCAGCTTACACATCTAAAAGGCACCATCAATGCAGAAAAGTCTATACAGGTTTTAGAACAACATATGTTCCCATTCAGATTACATCTTTTTTTAGGGAAGGCCTTGCATATTTCAGCAAGACAATGTTGAACTGTGTGGTGCATCCAAAACAGCAGCATGGCTTCATAGTGGAAGAGTCCAGGTTTTTTTCTGATCAGTTCCTAGATGCTTATGGGCTGACGTTAAAGAAGGAGTGTTGTTTCCCCCAAAATGATGCAATGTGTCTGTTTAAATATTTCATATATTTACAGTGTTTCATAGTGAATAAAATAAGGGTTTGTGAAAATGGCATATCTTTGCATTCGTTTCTTGTTTTTTAATTTTTTTTTTTACATCATACACAATGTTCCAACATTTTCAGAATTTAGGTTGTATGCATGCATGTGTGTACTTATAGGTGTGTGACTCTGTGTGCAGGATGACATTTACAGTATGGTGTCAGCAATGGCACCCAGGTAACCATTAGTAATTCCACCTTGAAGAACAAAGTGGTCGGTGTCCCGTGACACCTTTGTAGCCACTGAAGAAGAAGGGAATAGTAATCCAAAGAGAATGATTGGTTTCCGATGATGTTCTAACCAGGAATCAGTCATGTGCCATCCTTAGAAGCACAGGGTGTAATAAACAAAGATCCAATATGGAAACATAAAATCCAGTGGGAATAAGCAAACACTTAGTACCTTGGTTTTACAGGGAGGTGTCATGATGAAAGGTATCCAGGCGGTAGGTGCCACCAATTGGCATCGTTGAATGGAGACTGGAGTATCACCGGATTTCTCAAATCAAATGGCACATGAGCACAGTTAGGAGCGATGCATAGGCATGGTCTAGCTTTACGACTGTCATCAGGGAGTATGTGGCGGTCGTGGTTTTACACAGTGTCTCACAGTGGGAGTGTAGCACCAACAAAGTATTTCTGGTGGTTTTCCCTATAAGTTTTAGTTGTCTCAGTTGTAGATCTAGTTGCTTTTGGGTTTCAGGGAGCTCTTGCTGTAGCTCCCCCACACATGACATTTGATAGTGGCGATGTTAGCTGAGTTAACAGTAGAAACACCTAGATTGAATAGTGTACCAAGGACTGTGGCTGCTGTGAATGGCCCTCCAAGGAAATGTTTTTCTCTTTTTTTCCAATACCACTCAGTTCAGGTTGGGTTACAGAGATTTTCTGTAATTGCTCCAGCACATGTGAGATGTCTAGTACTGCATGTCGGACAATGTCCTTGGAGCATCTGCTGCCTTCTGCAGATGTGAGGTTGCTGACAGTGGATTGTTGTTGGTAGTGGACTACCTCAGTGTCAAATCTTACAACTACTTTCTGAGTTTTGCAAGCGGCAGTTGGTAATTAGTAGATCTTGTTGATCTTTAAGAATCATTCCTGAGCCTGGACTGAGTTTGACAACCTTGGGACGTTTAAAAGTATAGAGGAGAAGGTCAAGTTTAGATGTCAGGTTTAAAGGTTTGGAAGTCCCCCTCCCAATTTGCACACACACTTTTTTTTTTTATCTGAATCTGTCCATCCAGGCTGTGTCTGTGACCCCAGCTACTCAGTGTGTGTGTGTGTTAGTTGGTGTGCACGCCCACTCGTGCCTTGCTGTGTATGCTCAGTGTTTCAGCCCATCACATGTCAGGGGTGAACTGGGAAACAGTACAACAGAAAACACCGTTGGAAAAGGGGGGAGAGAGAAAAAAATCAGCCAGAGGGAAATGTTTGAACTTTCTAATATTTGTTTAAGTTGTTTTATGAAAATCTATCATGTAATCACCAAAGAAAACATGTCATGTGATCACAACAATGTATTATGTGAGGGAAACATGAAATCAGAAGTCGGTTGTTTGACACATTTCTTTGTTGTATTGTATAGTAGTGCATTCTGCAATAGTTAAATCATTAAATCAGTAATAAGTAAACTAGATTATTTTTTTGTTTGTTTGTTTACTTCAAAAGAGTTGGGTTTTAATTGTGTATTATGTGGAAAAACTGAAATACATTTGTGTAAGAACGCAGGACCATCGTCAAGGACATACATATGTGGACCAGAGCGGGGCATCAAAGAACCACCTGCACTGTACACAAATATGACAAACTGGTTGGGTAAAAGAATAAAAGAAGCAGGCCGAGCTGGCATCTTCAAAAGTGCCACCTACAAGGAGGGGAAAGACCCTGGCAGCGGGCAGAAGTGGGAAGACGCTAGCAGCCAAAAGGACTTATGTCATTGTCCCGACTGAGCCAATCCTGGGGGAGAAATGAAGAAAAGCATGGAGGAGATTTCATTAGGCTACTTTTAGGTGACTACATTAGGATTGTATTCTTAAAAAGCATATATTCTGACTGTAACGAGGGTCCCGTTGGTCGTGGCAGGAACCCTCCACAGCATTTACTCTGTTGTTTGCATGAGAGCTGAGTTAAAGGCCTGTTAAACTTGCACCAGACTTTTTGTCCTCCCTGGCTTTTTAAGTTTTCATAATTGTCACTCTGTAACTCTTCAGTCATCGTCAGCGCAACATGAGACGAATGACTCAGTGATTTTTGCCTTCGTTGATGGCATGCAAGCAAGGATTAAAGATCACTTAAAGACACCTGAGAGATTTTTTCTTTTGGATTGACTGATATGTTTTCCTTTTGGCTGGGCAAACATTTCCACTGTTTTTTTTTGTTTTTTTTTAAGAGTGGGTCAGGTAAACAAATTCAACTCAACGCTGAGCAATGATTTAACATCTAAATAAAATGAGCCAAAGGAAATTCTTCAAGGAAAAATGGCACGATATTATCAGATCATATTTCAAAAATATTAACTGGCAAGCAAGCCAGGACTGACGACAGATTAGCATAACTGCATGCAGGAAGGGATGTAAAATCAGCAAAATGTTACACAACATCAGACAGAAAAGGGTCACAGCGATTGTCAGAAACATCATTTTGTTAAGAGCGGACAGGCAATGGGGGGGCATTTAGAATGTCTCTTTGTGAATGGGGTCTGCAGGTTGAGATTGGCAGCGTTTCAGATATTCTTTGATGTAATCAGTGACGCCTTTATGTATTTCAGGGCAGCGGGTGATCTGTTTTTAAAAAGACTACATTCTTTCTCAACACAAGATGACCTCAGTTTAAAACGGTGGCATAAAAGGCAGCGGGTGACAATGCATTCCTTCTTCAATATGAATCATGTAGACACGTCAACAACAAAACCCCTTCCATCTCTTGGCTTGGCTTGCACACAGAGAAGAAAAATAAGACCAGACTAAGAAGTCTTCTGCTCAAAGACACTTCCTGCATTGTCCTGCTTTAAAAAAAGTTAGCTTTACTAAAACTGCAACACATCAGTGACGTGAACTGATGAAGCGTCAAAGGTTGCCTTGACACCTCTGTGTCTGGCAGAAGGAAGGTCATGAACCACCATCGCCTCCCCCACCAACACAGGTGAAGCGGCTGTGTCGGAACCATGCACCTCACCAACCGAAGAGATGACAAACTTCGTAGAGAGCGCACGCAACTCTGGAATGGATGCAGACGGGAGACAAGGGAACTGACTTGCGGTCACCCTCCAAGGCTTTTGCTTCAGTTTAGAATCAAACAGTTTGATAACAAGCCGGGACATTCAGACTGCTGGGCCTGGAGAGACCATGGGGTCGAGCAAAAAGGCTTCATCTCACGCTGTCCAAAGATTCTTTCACTCACAACTGAGCACAGTTCTTCTGTAAGACAAAAGAGACAAAGCTTGTTATAACACATGAATAATTTTCTAATTGAGTATTTGTACAGAAATTATGATCAGCAATCATTTCCTTTATGTTTCAGAAGCCCGGTAATCAATTAAGCATATCACATATTAACAACAAATTATGTGTTTCTTCACAAGTCTTAGGAAAGTATGTGAACAATCTGAGAATAATTGATTAGAGCAGTGGTTCCCAAAGATTTTCTTCTGGGCCCCCCTATGGATTACAATAAAATCCCACCCACCACCCCCAAAAAAAGAAAAAAAAAAATCAACCGGACACACACATCGTTCAACCAGACATAAACCTATACGCATATTTTGTTTTCAAACTTCCCTGATTTCGCGGGGCATTTTCCTAAAAGTTGCAATGAAAAGTTGCAATTTTTTTTATTAAAATCAATAAAAAAAACTAACTTTTAATATATAAACCAAAAATGCTTACTAGTTTTGTAAGATAATTACCAACAAACATTGACATTATCAAAAGATGCTTTATTTGAGAACTTTGATAGCTTATAAACTGACGTTCATGACCATTTCGGGATTGTCCCTCGTCTGCAGCTCTCCTCACATGTTTTGCAGACACAAAGTGTTTGTCGATGTTTATGTTCGATGATTACACTGCAGGACGTGCAAAACAGCTTCCCCCCCACTCTCCTGCAGCTGGGGAGGAAACTGGTTTGCGACCGCAGTGAAGTTAGTTTTAAGTTGGATATTGGATATTCGCGCTCCGCGGAGTTAGCGGCGTCTAGCTCACGGCTGACCCGAAACATGAGCGCTAATGTCGACCAGCCGTTCTCTGCCGGCCCCTTCTCTCACGCACGGCGGTTTACTTAGGGACGGCTAAGTCAGCCGTGAGCTAGACGCCGCTAACTCCGCGGAGCGCGAATATCCAATATCCAACTTAAAACTAACTTCACTGCGGTGTTTTGCTGAAATCTTTGTGGGCAAATGTGAAGTATTAGCGCACGTTTTGGGTTCGGTTGCTGCTCCTGCACGCTCCTGGCATTCTGATGTTAACAGGATGTGACGTCACATCTCTTCTTCGTGAGTTATTTGGGGTTATTTTGGTTAAAGCTGCAGGAAAGTTGCGGTGTTTTGGGCAAAGTTGCACAAAGTTGCGATTTTGCGGGGTTTGCTTGATTTGGCATTAATAGTTGCGATCGCAACATCGCGAAATCCTGGAGGGTCTGATTAGAGGGTGTACACGTGTCCCAAAACAATCAAGATTCACTCAGGTCAGAATGAACTTTTCAGAAGAACAGTTGGTGAAAGATGACACTGCGTCAGAGAGATCATGGAAAAGGGGTGATTCTTCATGCTACATTTATTTCACATAATTATCTACTTGCTCCCTTTGAAACACTACTGAGAAATTCATCATGCATTTTAATTATTTCCAATACAGACCTTTGAACTGGTCAGAGATTACTGCTGGGACTTTTCAATAAAAGTGACGTAAATTACACAGCACATCAGTAAACTTGACCCGATTGTTGCCCTTTGAACAGCCTTTCTTCCAGCAGTTCCAACATGTTGCGCTAGGGGAAGTCTGGGGGGACTTTTATTTTGAAAGAGCCAGTGCTGCATCCCGGAAGTGGCGTCGTTAACGGGGAAATATTGCAGCAAGACCTCGGACAGGTAAAAATATAGTCTCCTGTTTTGAGTTCGTGCTCTGGCTGTTTCAGTGTTTTATTTAGCGCGTTTATGCGGATTTAATGACTGTGCCGCCGTGTGGCAGCTCTGGTTCGGTTCGGAGGCCTGAGCTGTATGAAAATGGGTCAGTCCTAACAGTGGGAGAGATCAGCATGTTAATCTTAGACAGTATTTAATCTGGTTCCTTTTGAATTTTTATAGAACAGTTCCCTGAATGAGAATAATCTACATGTAAAACAGAACGGAACCAGGTTTTATTTAATTAAGTCAGTCAGTGGTATCTTATTATTATTATTATTATTATTATTATTATTATTATTATTATTATTATTAAATAGATAAATACAACTCCATACTCTTCACCAGATATCTAATATATCTACCACAGACAGAAATGTGTGTGTCTGAAGCAGAGACCTAGAAGAACTGTCATGTGACTGACTGGACAGCTGCAATCTTTTTTTACATTTCAACCTTGTTTGTCTGTTAGCAAAATATCTCCTAAACCACTGAATGGATTTCAACGAAACCGTCTGAATGTAATCATTGGATCTACACCTACAACTGATTCACTGTTGGAGTCAACCCGATTCAAGATGGCCGCCACAGCCAGCTTATCTTCTAAAACACAAAAATAGCTACAATGCAGTCAGTTTCACAGATGGTGCGCTAAACTTTGGTGTAGTAGTAGTTGAGAGTTATTCACAACACATACTCCAAGTGCTCCTCTTTAGCTATGTCGGATCTTTGCTTAAAACTTTAGCATTAGCTGTTAGAGTCAGCCCTGTTTGTCTGTTAGCAACATATCTTATAAACCACCTAACAGATTTGAACAATACTCCTAGAAAATAATCATTGGGTGCACATCTACAGCTGATTTACTTTTAGAGTCAACCTAATTCAAGATGGCTGCCACAGTTTATCAAGTTGAAACTCAAAAATTGCTATAGACTGTTCGAATTGAGCCTATGTTTGATGTAGCAGTAGCTGAGAGTGATCCTTAACACATACTTTGAGTGCTAACAGATTTAACAATATCTCCATCCTTTGTCAATATAAGATAACCTCAGTTTAAAATTATGGCATGAAATAATATTAATTTTAATTATGTAAACATTTCAACAACAAAACCACTTCCATCTGTTTGCTTGTGGGAATCAAACATAGGGAAAAAAATGAGACCAGACTAAAGAGTCTTCTGCTGAAAGACACTTCCTGCATTGGCCTGCCTGAAAAAAGTTACTTTTACTAAAACTGCAACAATAAAAGTACCACTGATGCTGAAAACTACAGAACTCGATACTCGATTACTAATTTACTCATGCCAAAATCAATAAATGCAGGGTTCCCTTTCCAGTCTGGAAAAGTATGGAATTTAATTTAGTAAGTTTAGTAAGTTTAATTTGAGGAATTAAAATTTCCAGGTAAGTCTGATAAAAGAAACTGTGTAGAAAAAAATAACATTGTTTGAAGATTATTTTTTTAATAATTTTTATTGAATAAAAATTTAAATCTCTCAAAATATTTATCTTAATCAGCCAGAGTGCTTTTGTCACTGCATATATATAAAATATGGACAAAGTCATTTTGCTTCATCTACTGCAAGTTTTGAGTTTAATGTTTTAAACAGTTGAAACAAGATGTTTACGTCCACTGTTTGACATTAAATCAGACTAAATCTATACTGTTTTAGGTGCAACCGCGCAGCAGACGGCAAAATGCACTGCAGACATATGAATTACGCACAATACAAAAAACAAATACAAACAATAATAATAATAATAGTAATAATAATAATAATACAGCAACAACCAAAAATATTAAGTAAGAAAAGCTGCAAACTTAGTCCACCAAATGGAAGTGCACCGGACCACTAGGAGGACTTGAGGTTGGACTCAAAAGCCAGCATCTCTGATGGTATGGGGGTGTATTAGTGCCCATAGCATGGTGAACTTCGACATCTGTGAAGGCATATATGCTGCCATCCAAGTGACGTCTTTTTCAGGGACGTCCCTGCATATCTTGGCAAGACAATGCCAAGCGAAGAGTGCAGGTACTAGAATGGTACCTGCTTGAAAAGGTTGAAAAGGATTTGCAAATCATCGTCATATTCTGTTTTTATTTATGTTTTATACAATGTCCCACATTCATTGGAATTGTGATTGTATATATAGACTTGCTAGGGAAAAATGTGAGAAATATTTTTTTTGCTTCATGAGGAGACAAATGCAGATGTTATGAAGAGTCAACGCTGTAACTATTGACTCTTCACATTAAGTTGACATATTTGTCAAATAAAAACATAAAACTAGTGAAATGTTTGTGTTTCCGCCAAAAGGTTTGATCATGACTGTAAAATCTGCTCTTGTTTAAATAATGTTTAGGCCGGAATATTTGTTCTTCTATATTACACCATGACAGTAAAATAATTGTGAACTTTTAAAAATGGGTTTTAAGATGTTGGCTTTATTTGCAACAAGCATATGAATCTTCTTTTCTCAGGTGATTGACATGTTGCCGGTAGTGGTGGTCCATGGAGGGGCGGGTCTTGTTCCGAAGGAGCGGTCAGAAAAGTCCACTATGGGGGTGTGTTCAGCAGCGCAGGCAGCATACCTCATCCTCCAGGGTGGAGGCAGCAGTATGGATGCTGTGGTTGAAGCTGTGACCCAGATGGAGAATAACCCCACTTTTAATGCAGGTAATGCGAACAAAAAGCTATTTGGATGAGGCCGAGCTAGAAGTCTCTGATGGTCACACCATCATGTGAATTCACCTTTTTTGTAGACATTAAATTTGATTTGAGTTTCCTTTTTATTTACTTTCACGTTGAAAAACATTTTCACTATATTTGTCTCTCTTGTTTTGTTTTTTTTAAACAGACATTAATGATAAATAAGCCCCTAGAGCTATAGGAGCTGTTATTGGTGCAAAGTGTTGGCCAGCCAGCCATGCAGCCACATTTTGTGTGCTAGTTTTTGAAAATCACATATTATTTTTGTGTGCACAGATTGTATTGTAGGACATGCATATTATTTCATTGCTAAAAAATAAAATAATCATCAAAAATGACTCAACACATACTAGAAATTCTGAACACAGACAATGTTTTGTGAAAATTGTGAAGCATTTTTCCAATGTTAGCCTCAGTTCCATTATTTTCTATGGTGCTCAGGTTTTGACACAATGTTTTTTGTTATTGACTTTGCAGAAAATCCTCTTTTTGGTATGAAATTGAGAGCATTCCAAAACACAGTTGTTTAAACTGTGTGGTTTGCTTTGACGTCAATCTTACTCATTCAAAAGTTTAATTTATATTACTGGTCATTCAGTGGAAATTAAATTGTTAACACCTAAACACTTAGAGTGTTTTTATTCTAGCATAGCAGTGAGACAGTGAGTGAATGGAGAAATACAATGTTTGTTACCCATCCAGAATGTCTGTTATTAAAGGCCCTTTGCCAATCCCTGGAGTTTTTCCTGGAAGATAAGAGGGTAGCTTCCCTGCGCCTTTGTGTCGGGGGACAGGCTCTGCAAACTGTTGTTTGGGACTATGTGCCAAACAGCAGTCCAGAGTATTAAGCCTTCTTGGAGTCCTTAGCATGGGTGCTGGAAGATGCTCCATGTATGTAGATGCTCTATCATTCTGCTGGGGAGCTTCAGTTTCTACAAGGGTAACCTGGAGGGGCATGACCGGGAGGAACGGACTCTCTGAACTCAAGTGGTGTTCTGCTGTTTGTCCATAACAAACACCATGTTTGAACATAAGGGTGTCCATAAGTGCACATGGCATCCGGACACCCTAGGCTACAGGTCGATGATAGACTTCGCAGTCGTGTTATCTGATCTCTGGCTGTGTTTTGGACACTCAGGTGAAGTGAGGACTGGAGCTCACCAACCACCAGTTGGCGAGCAGTGGTAGGGGACATAGAGTCAGAGTGGGGTATGTTCCACGCCTCCATTGTCGAGGCAACCTCAGATGGCTAAGTTTGTTAAAAAGCTCCACAGCAGCAGGGATCCAGGGGTGGATGAGCTCCGCCCTAAGTTCCTCAACGCTTTGGATGTTGCTGGGCTGTCTCGGTTGACAGGCCTTGGCAACGTATATAAATGGACTGAATTGAATTGAACATGACAGGGAAAATGGGGGCAGTGCCACTGGATTGCAGACTGGGGTGGCGGTTCCCCTTTTCAAGAAGTGAGACCGGAGGGTCTGTTCTAATTGCAGGGGAATCACACTCCTCAGCCTCCCTGGTAAGATCTATTCAGGAGTGCAGGAGAAGACAGCCTGGTGGATGGCCAGACCTCATATACAGGAGGAACAATGCGGGTACTTTCCCAGCTCTTTACGCGCCCTACAGTCCTTGAGGGGGCATGGGAGTTTGCCCAACCAGTCTACATGTGTTTTGTGGAGTCAGAGAAGACATTCATCTATGCTCCCCGGGGTACCCTGTGCAGGCTGTTATGTGAGCATGGAAGTGGAGGTCCACCGCTACAGGCCATTCAGTCCCTAAACAAATGGTGTGAGAGTCTGGTTTGCATTGCCAGCAGTAAGTTGGACCTCTTCAGGGAGAGAGTTGTACTCAGCATGGGCTGCCTGTTGTCCCCGATTCTGCTCATAACTTTTATGGACAGAATTTCTTGGTGCAAGGGAGAGGAAGGGGTCTGGTTTAGTGGCCTCAGGATTCCATCTATGCTGTTTCCAGATAATGTGGTCTTGTTGGCGTCATTGTGCCATGATCTCCAGCTCTCACTGGAGTGGTTTGCAGTTGAAGGTGAAGCAGCTGGGATGAAGATCAGCACCTCCAAATTTGAGGCCATGGGTCTCAGTTGGAACAGGGGGACACTTCCCTCTCTGGGTTGGGAGTGAGGTGCTGCCTCTGGGTTTTGTTCATGAGTGAGGGAAGAATGGAGCGCAAGTGACAGACAGTTTGGTGCAGCTTCAAAAGTATTGCATACCATTGTGGTGAAGAAGAGCTGAGCTGCTTGGGACACTCTCTGTTTACTGGTCGGTCTACATTCCTACCTTTACTTATAATCACAAACTCTGGGTAGTGACTAAAAGAAAAAGATCTCCAATACAGGCAGTCAAAAAGAGTTTTATCCACAGGGTAGCTGGGCTGTCCCTTAAAGATAGGGTGGGCTATTCGGTTATCCAGGAGAGACTTGGAGTAGAGCCTCTGCTACTCCACATCAAGAAGAGCCAGTTGAGGTCATTCGGGCATCTGTACCTTGAACAATTCCCTTGGTAGGTGTTCCGGGATTGTCCCACTGGTAGGTGACTGTGGAAAAGAGATGTCTGGGCTTCCCTGCTCAAGCTGCTGCCCCTGTGGATCAACTCCAGAACGAGCAGCAGGTGGATGAATGGATGGTCATTTTACCATGACTTTAGTTTACCTCCTAAAGAATATATTATTGAAAGGAGTGAAATAAAAATATAAATTTGGAGGTAAACTGTGGTTACCTTTGAAGTGTAATATCATTCAGAGCAAAGACAATCAAAGTGTGATAATATATCTTAATCCAGGCTAATTATTAACACCCAGCAACTTTTATACCCTTGCTAGGATTAGGGTTTATGTCTTCTCATTTGGAGAAAAACCAAACCAGTCCCATATAACAGAGGTGGAGTGCTTTTTATGGATGAATGCCTACATTTTGTTTTAAGTTTCAGTTTACTGCTGCAGCTTGAATAAGAAGTGACTGTGGTTTGCTATGATTGGTTAATTGCCATTTATCGAAGGTGGGCATTAAGCAGACTAGCAAATAGTGGGATTTGGCTGAGGAAATAACTGATGAGTGATGCATCTCCACAAATCAACAGACAAAATTTGCTCTATAGACGATCCTTACATTTCTCTGCTTCTCTGATCGTAACCATAATCTATTCCTTCATGAACAAATATTGCCCACCCCTAGTCCCAACTACTTTAAACTATTATTGTTGATTGTCCAGTTAGGTTGTAAATTATCTCCAGCTGTCAGTCTTTGAGTTCTGTGTTTAATGAAGTAAATAAATGCAACAATTTGGCAAGCCAGCCAGGAGGATTCTGAATTGGTACCAAATATTAAGCCTCTAAAAGTCAGTTATCTTTAGTTGTAGCTCACGTATAATGTTTTGCATTTTCATTTTAGTAGCAGGTTTGGTAGACAGAAGTGGAAGTGGCATAGCTGAAGATGTTCAGGTTCTCCTTGGGAGTGACGAGGATGGATAGGATTAGGAATGAGGTCATCAGAGGTACAGCACAGGTTGAACGACTGGGAGATAAAGTTAGAGAGGCCAGATGGTCTGGACATGTGCAGAGGAGGGACAGTGGGTATATTGGTAGAAGGATGTTAGAGATGAAGCTGCCAGGAAAAGGATGCAATTAGAGAGAACATGGAGGTAGTTGGAGTGAGGACAGAGGACACAGAAGACGGAGGAGGATCATAATCTCATGCTACGCTATGTGGAGATCACTAAAAAGGGAATGGCCGAAAGAAAAAGAAGTTTGGCAGCAGATTGTTTCTAATAAATACCTCTTCAACCGATGTTTCAGGGTGCGGCTCATTGCTGAACATTAAAGGAGAGGTAGAGATGGATGCCATTATGATGGATGGAAGAACCCTGGCCAGCGGTGCCGTGTCTGCTGTGCGTAACATAGCTAACCCAGTTCAGCTGGCGAGACTGGTCATGGACAAGGTAATGGATCATGAGTTTATTCCTTTTTTTAAATTCTTTCTTTTTTTTTAGCACTTCTCACTCCATGACTGATGCAGACTGAATGAGAATCTTTGCTGAAATCAGTGAATGTAGCTTGGCATAAAAAACCTGCAGAATCTGAAGATTAGGAGTACCTCCTAATAAAACTCACGTCAGTTTTATTCACAGTGTTCCAGTGAATCAATCTGCCTTTTGTAGTCATTTAAAGACATGTTCCACACACGTGATCTTTGATCCTTTCCCTTCAGACCAGTCATGTATGCCTGACAGCAGAAGGAGCTAGTCAGTTTGCCCGCTCCATGGGAGTCGCTGAGGTTCCTCAGGAGTCCCTCATCACTGAGTACTCTCGCATGCGCTGGAAAAAGAACCTGGCACCTGATGCCAACCCTGTGGAGTGCCAAATGTGAGACAATACACTCTGCTTCAGGCAGCATTTGTTCCTGAAATACAAAGAAATGTGACCAGGTCTGACCCTTATAAACCAACTTTTAATTACCGTACATGCATTTGAGATAATTGTCATCCTGCAACAACTCTGCAATGGTTTTGAGAGAAACATGTTCAAAATTCATGCAACAAGGCTGCGAGCCTCTGTGACACGCGTGAGAAAAAATGAAAATGTTTGTGTGAACGTTTTGAGACACTCTGTGGCATTTGTTTCTTTCACAAACCAACAATTTTTAAAATTCCCATATACCTTTATGTAGCAATGACTCGACAATAAAGTTACATAATCTCATGCTAACACTGTCTACTCTGCCATGATATTGAGGCATATTTGTGATGTGTTCATGGTTATTAGGTTTTGCTATTGTCTGCCTTTTGTAACATCTCGTTAGAGCTGTGTATCAGTGATATATTCCTTGGCACATTTACTGGAATAATAAATTGGACGGGTTAACCTTCAGCTGGATGTTTTTTCACTTCACAACCATAAAAATCCCCTCTTATTTGGAGGGCTGTAGGTAAAGGAGCTTCAGGGGATTTTTGGACAGGTTTTATTTCTGAGTAAACACTGTTGTACAATCAGTGTTTTTCTTACCAATGCAGCCGTCCCAGAATGTTTACCCAGGTTGGATCAGTGACAGGCAGAGAATAACACTCTGATGTGCACTTGATCCGTCAGGAACCTCATTTAGAAATATTCCTGGGATGTTTGTCCTGCTGAAACAATCTCAGAGTGCTAGAGAAACGTTAGGTTTTAAAGAGTCGAAGTTTCTAGATTGTTTGGTGCAAAACGCCTTCTGTAGGACCCGGCACGTCACGGCAGACATTAAAGATCCAGGTTCTGGGTCAAAAAAAGGAATCTGCTTTAGTGTAAATCCATAGTCTGATGTGCGTTTAGTGCTCCATACTCTGCATGGTTCAGCTGTTTTCTTCTTTAGGGGGAGGATGGGTACGGTCGGGGCAGTGGCGGTTGACGTCGAGGGTAACGTAGCGTGTGCAACCTCCACTGGAGGACTGTCGAACAAGATGGAGGGCCGGGTGGGCGACACCCCCTGCATAGGTCAGTGCTTGTCTCTTCATCCAATGACTACTTTCTGAGAGCTTCATTATAATCGGTCCACTGGTTTATGAGATGTTTTGCTAACAGACAAACACAAAAACACCCAGAGGCAGGCAGGAACAGTACTGCCTACCTTTCGGCAGCAGGTGATAATGAGATCATTGGAGTAAATAAACTCACAGAAAAGACTCACTGTAGTAACATATTCCCGATGTTGTTAGGAATTTTGTACTTTTTAATAATAAGACTGTCTTTGTGAGCAAAAGGATGGTGATTTTCATAATAATATCAGTCAAAATGCTTCTCTCCTGTCAAGCGACCAACCTAATGTGACTTTGGTTCTGATACGGAAAACCTGAGTTCCATTGTTTGTTTAATCTGAAATCAAACAAAATCAAATGAAAACGATAAATGAGAAAGTTAAGTTCAGTACAGCAACAACGAGTTCAAATCTGTTCAGATCCCTTTAATTAGATCAGATGAGGACGTCAGTCAAGAGTTTATTTCTACCACAGCGTTTATACAGACAGATAGAACTCAAAGTGCTTTAAATAAAACTGACCAACACCAGTTCATTTAAATAAAGGGGAATTTAAAAAAACAATGGTAAATTTCAAAGTTTACTTCAAAAAAGTAATGAAAATCAGCGTTTAGATCCAATAGTTTACAGATGAATACATTAAAGTAATATAATCTGGTCCTGACCAGGTGTTAAAATTAGTTAATTAACACCTCAGATAAAAAAGCTCAAATTAAACCTTTTAATTCATTCTATAAACACTCCAAAATGCAGAAGCAGTAACAAAAACAAAAAACACTCCACCTCGTACCAACTGTTAGGCACGGAGTTGGAAGGCTGATGATTTGGGCTTGTTTTAGGCTGATTGAGCAGCTCATGAACTCCTCTGTGGGGCCGTCTGTCCGACAGCAGATGTTCAGACCAAACTGGGTCACGAGGCAGAACAACGATTCCATACACAACAGCTAATCTGCAACAGAATGGCTAAAAAACAAAAAAACAATCAATGTGCTGCAAGGATCCGGTTAAAGTCCAGACCTCAGCTTGATTAAACGCTATAGATCCTTAAGGAAATCTGTGCAGAAACAAATGTCTGCAAACTTCGACGAATGAAAGCAATGCTGTAAAGAAGAGTGGGTTAAAAACCACTACTTTTTTGTTGCCGAAGTAGCTTTGACAAGCTGCTGGATCAGAGGGTGGCCTTAGTTCTTTACTGTTTTTGACTTTTGGTTTAGTATTTGTGTTGAATATATAATGATGAATAATTATTTCTTTCTTCCGTGTTGTTTCGTTCTCATCTGGTGCAATTTGGTGAAGACGTCTCTACGCGCTGCTGTTTTCAGCCCACAGATGTACCAACTCAGGCCACTGTTAGTGTCGTCTTTACAGGAGGCATGCACTAACTTATAGGCTGAATTTTGGACTTCAGTCATCTCATGGACACAAACATGAGATAAGTCCCAGTTGGGTGTTTCTCTGTCAAAGTGCAGGTTTTAACACAAGAAGGCAGCTTTTCACAATTAAAGGGAAATATGCTACCAGACCACATATTTTTGGTTTACTTTCACTAAGGCGTGGTCTTATTAGTTAACTGGCATTTCAACAGAGGTGGAACAGTAAAAAAAAAGGGTTTCAAAAAGCCAAATTCTTATTTAAGAAGGTTTTGCTTAAATTCGCGTTGGAATTTCTAATTTCTTTGTCAGCGTGGATGTTTTTTTTTGGTTGTATCTTCTATCGGGTGGCACAGCTGTCGCCTCCCAGCAAGAAGGTTGCAGGATTGCATCCCGGGTGGAGTTTACATGATCTCTGTGTGCTCACGTGGGTTTACTCCGGCTACTCCGGTTTCCTCCCACAGTCCAAAAACATGCATGGTGATTGGTGAGTCTTAAATTGTCCCTAGGTGTGAGTGAGAGTGTAAATGGTTGTTTGTCTCATTTGTCCCTATGTGTCCCTGTGATGGACTTGCGACCTGTCCAAGGTGTCCCCCGCCTCTTGCACAGTGACTGCTGGAGATAGACACTAGCTCCCCAGCTGGAATTTACAAACAAATGTTGTGCACAATCTTACTCGATATTGCTGTCTCTCCTGCGACCTGTTTGCGCTCGGAATATGTGTTGGGGATGACGCTCAGCTACCACCACATCAAATTTTAGCTGAGTATTTGTAAAATCGACTAAGTTATAACGATTTTTGTGTTGGATGAGGTCGATTAGCTGTGGCGGCCATCTTGAACTGGATTGACTCCCAAAGTTAAATCGGTTGTAGATGTAGATCCAGTTGTTGCTCTCTGAGAGTTTCATGAAAATCCATCTAGTGGTTTAAGAGATATTTTGCTAACAGACCAAAAGGATTGAGTTCAACAGTTTATGCCAAAGTTTCAGGCAAATATGATGCAAAAGGTATAGAGCATAAAGTTTAGGCTTTGGATAACTCTCAGCTACAACTACATCAAATTTTACCTCAATATCTGTGCAATTGACTGAGTTATAACCATTTTTGCATTTTCTAATGTCTGTTGGTTGTGGTGGCCATCTTGAATTAGGTTGGCTTTAAAAGTTATTCAGTTTTAGATGTCCAGCTAGTGATTATTTTCTGAAAGTTTCAATAAAATCCATCCAGTGGTTCATGAGATATTTTGCTAACAGACAGACAAAGTTGACTCCAGTAGTTAATAATAAGGTTTTAAGCCAAAAACTCACACAGTCAATTAGCGGTCGGAGTATGTGTTAGAGATGACTCTCAGGTACTTAACACATGAAATTTTAGCTCAACATCTGTAAATGATAACAGATAAAAATCAAATTCAAACCCGTCTGGTTACATCTCCAGCCTACAGCTTGATGTAACCATCACCTGGTTCCAAACCTTTTGGCCGTACAGCGCCGCCGTGCGATCACCAGAGGCTGCTCCCTCGCTGTCACTGCGGCTAATCGGACGCGGTGTTGTGTTTCAGGCAGCGGAGGCTACGCTGATAACCTGTCGGGAGCCGTGTCCACGACGGGCGACGGAGAAACCATCATGAAGGTCGTGCTGGCCCGACTCATCCTATTCCACATGGAACAAGGTAGCACACACACACACACACACGGTTATTCCCTTTAACCTCATGAAGTACTGCATACTGACTGAGCGATAACAGAGTTTTATATAATTTTGTATATTTTTACAGTAGTAGTGAGCTGAAGCATCTTTAGCAGCAACTACGCCCCTGAGCCTTTTTGGGGTCTCTCCAGAGATGTTTAACAGGGTTCAAGTCAGGGTTCTGGCTGGTCTAATCCAGGACATTTGTCCCTGAGCCACTCCTGCGTTGTCCTCATTGTGTCCTTTCGGTTACTGCCATGTTGGAAGGTGAACCTTGAGTCCAATCTGAGGTCCTGAGCTCCCTCAACCCTGAGCAGTTACTCAGTCCTGCTGCTGAACCCCATCCTCCCGCAGCATGCTGCCGCCACCGCCATGCTTCATCGTGGGCTCGATGTTGGGCAGGTGACGAGTGGCGAATGGTGTCCTCCAGACATAACATTTAGAACGAGAAGCACTCGGAGAGTGCAAACCTCCGCCACAGTGTGATTAAAAAAAAAATCGCAAGGTCCGGATCATGATCTGGGCAGCACAGTGGAGCAGTGGTTAGAGGGTGTCGCCTCCCAGCATGAGGGTTGCAGGTTTGCTTCCCAACCCGGGGCCTTTCTGGGTGGAGTTTACATGTTCTCCCTGAGCCTGCGTTCTCCGGTTTCCTCCCACAGAACAAAAAACATGCACGTTAGGTTAAATGGTAACTAGATATTTTGCTAACAGACAAACAGGGTTGACACCGACTGCTAATGCCAAAGTTTAAAGCAAAGGTGTCATGCTCAGAGTATGTGTTGTGACAGACTCTCAGCTCCTACCACCCCAAGATGTAGATAAATATCTGTAAAATGCAGCGAGCTGTAGCCATAGTTGTGTTCTCTGCAATCAGTTGGCTGTGGCAGCCATATTGAATTGGGTTGACTCCAGAAGCGAATCAGTTGTAGACACACATCCAACGATTACGTCCAGTGGTCCGTGAGTTTTTTTTAAAAATGTTTTTCAGTTTTGACCTGCCCGTGTTTTTAACCTCCTGTCTCCTCTGATCCCAGGTCAGTCTGCGGAGGCCGCCAGTGACCTGGGCCTGGCCTGCCTGAAGTCCAGAGTCGAGGGGCTGGGAGGGGTGGTGACGGTGGACCCTCGGGGGAACTGGGCCGCGCGCTTCACCACCGAGAACATGTCGTGGGCCGCGGCCCAGAGAGGCACGCTGCACTACGGTCTGTACAGCGGCGAGCACCTCACCCGGAGCATCTGACTGCAGCTTTTACTCCGTGATTCACCCCAATTTATATATCAGTGATAATAATAACAATCAGATACCAGCTAGTATAAGTTCAAATGTTAATAATAAATGATCAAATTTGTTTATATATAAATATATATATATATATATATATATTCCCAGCTGTGGCTCAGGGTTTTATTTACAGATCTGCTGATGTGTCTTCTCTCTGTGCTTGTTGCACTTTAACGCCGTAAAAGTGTCCGGTCGTCATCTGGTGGTCGTTCGCGACGAATGTCTGATGGATCGAAAATGATCCCAGATCAGTGTCAGTGTTTCGGCTTTGCCTCCGAACTCCCTACCAAAGGAGAAATCGAGTGTTGATTTGTTTCAGCGTTTATCTATGGGTGTAGTAACCTGTTTTGTCCACCGGGTGGTACTGTTTTGCCAGAAATAAAAACACTGAAACAAAATGAAGCTGGTTTGTTCTTTGTGTTGTCGGCTCGTGTGGACTCATGTGATTGAATTCAAACCAGTGATGTGATAAAGCCATGTGAACATCATCTGCTCCACAGAGTCTGTGATCAGGTTTCCTTTAACCTTACGGTGTTAGGAAATAAAAGCCTGTCTGGCTTTAGTTTACTCTGTTGTTTGATGGAAATGTGTATCGGCCATGAAGATATCTGTGCTGCTGGGTCACTCTGACACCCCCCCCTCCCTTCTCTGGAGCATGGCAACTTTGTCTCCGCTATATGGTCACCTGTGAAAAATCTGTGGAGAGAGAGATGTTTTAGAAAAAAGGTTCTGCTTAATAGCTGTCCCCCCCCCCACCCCCGGACTAAAGAGAAAATGCTAAGAAGTAGGTTTGATTTAACTTCATGAAAACAGGAAGCAGTGCAGCTTCAAAAATCCATCCAGTAGTTCATGAGATATTTTGCTGACAGACAAACAGGGCTGGCTTCAACAATTAATACCAAGAAATAAATAGCCCCCAGAGTATGTGCTGTGAATCAGTCCCAGCCACAACAAATTTTAGCACAATATCTGTAAAATGGGCTGATTTATAGCCATTTTTGTGTTTTCTGAGTTCAAATGGCTGTGGCGGTCATCTTAAATTAGGGTGACTCCAAATTTTGATCAGTTGTAGATGTACATCCAGCAATTAGTTTCTGAGTGTTTCATCAAAATTCATCCAGCGCTTCTTGAGATATTTTGCTAACAGACCGACGGGGGGACTTCACGAATTATCACTTACATTTTAAGCAAAGATCTCACTCAATGAGTCACAATTAGAATATGTGTTGTTAATGAGTCTCGGTCACAACCACAACACAGTTGAGCAAAATATCTGTAAAATTGTCTGATTTATAGCCATTTTAGTGTTTTCTAAGTTCAGTTGGCTGTGGCGGCCATCTTAAACTGGGTTGCCTCCAAAAGTTAATCAGTTGGTGACATTTGTCTAATATTATATTCCTGAAAGTGTCATTAAAATCTGCCCATGGGTTTGTGAGATATTTTGCTAACAGACAAGCAGAGTTGACTCAAAATAATTAGTGGCAAAATTTTAAGCAAAGATCTTGTGCGATCTCTTAGTGCTCAGATTGTGTGTTGGGGAGCAGTCTCAGCTACAACCACTTTTGTGTCTTTAAGGTCAGTTGGCTGTGGCGGCCATCTTAAATTGGGTTGACTCCAAAGGTTAATCAGTTGTATATGTACATCCAGTGATTACCGCCTGTTAGTTTTATTGAAGTTCATCAAGTGGTTTGTGAGATATTTTGCTAACAGACACTCATACACACAGATGTAGTCCCGTCTGTCATCTTTCAGCAGCGGGCGAGAACTCTGTGGCGTTCACCTCTTTTCTCCCTGTGACAGCAGAGAAACATGTCTGAATGAGCAGCCAGATTTAAACCAGCGGTCCGAGCCTGTGGAATGTGAGCTGACCGCTGCTCCTGTGCGCAGCGGTCGTTCACCGGGAGCCATGTTTGCAGTGTGAACACCTGATGTGGGTCCCCTCAGCCCTGGGTGATTACAGTGGAAACACCCGAGCGGCACCTGTTTGGACCTGAAACAAAACTCTGATGAGGGTCCTGGAAAAGGTCAGAGAGACACAACAGATATCTGTCCCTGCAGGTCGACCGACAGAGACACACACACACACACACACACACACACACACACACACACACACACACACACACACACACACACTCTTCATCAGGAGGAAGACTTTGTGCAGGGCTTGAAAATCGCCCCACTGCCGAAGACAAAAAGGCCCAAATGGCTCGAACTCCATCGGTTTTACACACCCTGAACTAAAATCTGAAGTGGTAGTAGCTGAGAGTCATTCACAAACACATACTCCAAGTGTTGAAGTCAACCCAATTGGTTTGTTAGCAAACTATCTCATGAGCGACGAGCGACTTTGGACATAGTTTTTGATGTGACATGGCTGTAAAAATGTAATTAAAGTTTAATTCAGAATATACGTAAAAGTTTTGTAACACACTCTGTTTGTGTGTGCGTGTGTGTGTGCGCGCGCACCGTGACTCCTCAAGGTGAGATTTCTGTTCAAAGTTAAGCATTTTACGATAAAACCGCTTCCGGGGTGTAATCCGGTACCTTTCAAAATAAAAGCATGAGTTTCCTTGCTAATGAACCTGCCGTTTAATTAATTGATTCCAGGTAAGTGTTGCTCTCTTTAATATGTTAAATTATGCGTGTTTCTAGTTTTTATTTGTTTGTGTGTTTGTTTGTTTTTCAATAAAACTTTGCTGTCCTCCGGTCCGACCACGACAGGAAGCAGTTTGTTCTTGTGGTTTCTAGCTTGACCTCAGTCAGACCCAAAGTGGGCTTGACTCGGTCCAGAGTTCTTCCTAAACAAAACCGTCCTTTGCCGACAGACCTCAGTCTGTTCTGGGACGCCGGAGGAGATCCTCCACAGAAGAGGAAACCCATCAGGTATGGTTGGATTTTTACTTTCAGAGCTGTGTGTGGTGTTTAATACTAAGCTGCAGTCTGACTGAAAGTTATCGCCTCAGTTTAAACTTTTTAACATGTATCTTTTTTGTGTCTAAACGATGCAATGCCAACTCTGAGATTTAATTTCATCTTAAAAACCAAAGAGCAGTCCTGCTGCTTTCTGAGAGCTGGGTTTACCTCCGGACCACTCTCAGTCGCACCGAACTCCGCTGAAAAACCGTCCGAGTTTGAGACTTTTTGAACTTTCTGCTCCTTTAACTCCGATGTAAAACTGTCGCAGAGAGTAAACTACAGTTTAAAACCCAAGTCTTTAATTCGGCATGGGTCCTGCGTCAAAACACCGCTTAGGTGCCGCATAAATAATCTTCTAAGTTCCTCATTAACCTGTTTTTAAAGCTAATTCTACTTAAATGTGACAAATCTTACAGGGCGACTGAAAGAAGTGAGGAACAGGAAAATACTCGGAACTCTTTTGCTTGGTCAAAGATGTCTCAGCCGAATTTTAAAATACCTAAGTAATATTTAACACAAACTATCCCCTGTCCAGATTTTCTTCTCAGATTGGAGATTTTTCTGCTCAACGGAAAATCTCCCGTTTTTTCAATCGAGTTTGTCGAAGCAGTGAGATGGCTGTTTCCTGTGCAGTTTCCCCTCTGATAACTGCAGAGCTGGTGAGAGATTCTGCATTATCACCACAGAGAGACACTAATGTGTTCAGGATAAAAAAAAAAAAAAAACATTTCACACGCTGTAGAGACTTAATCTTTTCAGATACTTAACATAAAATGTTGAGATTACAGAAATAGAGGTCTTATTGTCATGATCCAGCTATACAAATGCATCACCTTGATTTAAAGAGGTTTGTTTTATTAGAGTACAAAGTGATTTTGTTTAAAATGAACTCAGGACACTATAAACCCCAAGGAAGTAGTATCTATAGTGAAGTAATCCCATCACAGCAAAACAAGGGGATTGACTTTGACTGACAGCAGCAGAGACGATTTCCATGAGCTTCATTGTGATGAATTTAACTTTCACTGCTGAACTTTTTAAAGTCTACTTGCACTCCAGTACGGTGTCAGTGGCTCACACTTGAGTGATGAAGAGGAGTTTTTATTTTTTGTCTGACATTACTCAGAGAATAAACGCCCCGAGGAGGTCGAAGTTCAAACAGGCCTGAACCTGGGTGGTAAATTAAAAAAAAAAAAAAAAAAAAGATCAGCGTCCGGCTGCCTGAGTCTGTCCTCCTGCTGGGATGAAGGTCGCTTTGGTTCCCAGACAGATTCCGAGGAAAACTTTCCACGCAGAGGAAGAGCCCAAGAATATTCCATCCAACTTTATTTCTGATTGAATCAAACTTTTCTGATGGAAATTATGTTCAGTTTGGTTCCTTTCAATGAAATGAGTGAAACGCTCGAAGCTCCGAGGCCGCAGTCGTGTTGCAGCGCTGCATCCTCAGCAGGATTGTACAGCAGATTTCAGCCTGTACTCCAAGAATCTGCCGTTGCCATGGAGACTGAACAGGAAATGCTTCAGTTAGCTGGGAGCAGCTCGTATCCTTGTGACTGCTTCTGTGTGTATGAACGTGTGTTTGTTGAGTGTGTGTGTGTGTGTGTGAGCCGGGTTGTTTGTGTTGATCCAGGCCTCCGAGCTCTTTGTGTTTGAGGAGGGGTCTCCGGCCTCTCGGGGCTGACCTCAGGGTTGCCATGGAGACGCCCAGGAGCCACTTCCTGAATTCTGGGCCCATCCCGGAGTCGGGCAGGGGGGGTGATCTAGAGTCCAGCTCATGACTCGAGTGGAAACGAGACAGGAAGGCGAAGCCTGTTCTATTTTAATCGGCTAATTCTAAGAAATCTGAAGGCGAACCGAGTTTCTAACCCGCAGAATATCGTCGTCACGGTGACACACCAGAGCTGTCAGCCCAGTCTCTATCGTCGTCTGAAGCAGATCCAGAGTTGCAGCTTTAATCGCGTCCTCTGTCATATCTTCATCCAAACACTTTCACTTAAAGAGATGAAGATCCCCTTTAACACAGCTGGGTATTGAACGCCCTCTTCAGGACGTCTAACCACCATTACGTCTCGTGTTGTTGCTTGTTAGAGACGTCCACAGGATGTCCTTTGGACAGACAGAAAACTCCCAAGAGCTCAGTAACAGAGGGGTTGTCTTCCAGGTCAGGGCTGTGATCCCCCCCTTGTCCTCGGAGACACTGAATAGGAATGAGCAGGTTTATAGGTCACTGTCAGGACAATAACAACAACTTATTACCATGAAAACCCCTGTCCAAGATCAGAACTAAGGAATATGGTTTTTAGTCAGGCTGGAAGACATCTTTGCGAAACAGGAAACGTATCGGCTTCTGTTCAGACGTACAGGAACGCCATGTTCCCGGAGAAATCTACACTTCCCACTTATGTCGGGCGCTGCAGAAGACAACCTTTTTTTTAAGAAACATGTTCCAGCAGATGTATGGATTTGGATGGCATAGATTAGAGATTGACTACTATCACTATCCTGTGTGTTTTAGGTGTTTCTGTGCTTTGATATGCCTGATTTGAATGACTGACTGATTACCAGGCTTCTGCAGAACTCAAAGATCTGCTGAGGAGCAGGGAAACATTTAAAACCTGCAGGATAGTGGCTCCTCCAGGACCAGGTTTTGACACCACTGGTCCACGTGGGGGCCACAGATGCTATAACAGTCATATGCACTGATATAAGGGAAACACGTCTGTGTCCTTGGAACAAGTTGCGAAATAATGCGAATATCAGATCGAGGCTCGGAATCCTTATTTTCAAATGACCCCGATTGGTAAAATCTGAAAAATCTTGACAACCCATGCAAACAGCACTTCTTTTCTACTCGTCAAAGGCATTTTGCTTCTTGTTACAGGAATAAACGCGTTCAGTTTAACTTGCCGGGGAGGGTCTTCCTCCTTGTTATGCTTCTACTCCGGTGGGTCCTGGAAAAAAAAAAAGAACAGTCTTTGAGTGGAAACTGGGTTCAGACAAGGTCTTTAGAAGAATTGCCTGTACCGAAAACCCATAAACAAACATCTTTGACACTCCTCACATGAACACGTTGTACACATTTATCTACAGTGAAGACAGAATGATCACTGATTGGTTTTACTGGAAGTTACTGATCCTGTTTTCTGACCCGAGACTAGAGAACTTATCTCTATTTTAAGTTTTTCATTTTAAAATGAGTGTTTTTCTTCTAAAGCTCTGCTAATTTTTTGTGTTTAAATCTGCAGCTAATCATGAAAATGTTAATCAGCGGTTCATATTTGTAACAATAATAAAGGAACACAGAGGTTTATCCTCGACCTCTGCAGTGGAAAATAGGGTTTGTGCAAGTGGACGCTGTACCTGAAGGAACATTAACCCACAGGCCGTGTGTTAATAATCAGAGGTCTGGTTTCACGGGCCACGGGTTCAGTAAGTATTCAGGGCCATGACAGGAATATCCGCCGCTCTGTTAAATTGCTGACTGAGACGGATGAACAAGGTCGGCCTGGTGGAGAGACCCCGAGGGGGAGGTGAGAGCAGGAACGTGTTATCAGATAAAGAACGGAAAGTTGGAGGGGGGAACTCGTCCTGATGACCGGCGAGTCTTCTGAACGGCAGACACTGGACGCCAACCAGATGATCAGGCAGCTCGTTGGGTTTTATCAGGTGGCGCGGTTTACAGAGGGGCTGAGCTGAACGTCAGACGCAGTGTTTCTGTGTCAAAAACCGAACCGTGGAAAGTAAGAAGCCAGGCTGTGAATGTAAAATCCACCGAGCCGCGCAATAACTAACCGAGCTGGAGTTTCAGCTCAACTATCCAGGAATCAGTCACTGATTACTGCAGGGGGGGAAGAGGAGCTCGACACGACTGCAGCAGGAGGTTCTCCACAGGACCTGATGTGTGGAAGCTGAAGTATTTAAATGAAAGTTGGCTCTTTTTAGATTAAGAACCCTCCAGCTCAGTGTTTGACGGCTGCCGACAGCTTCCTGGCTCCGAAACATCTGAAGTGTCACGATAAACAGGTACGATAACGATTAATTTTAGCTTCTGAGGTTAATTCAGACAAATAAAATACAACCATAAGTGCTCAGGAGACATTTTGGACTTGATAATTGTGTGTATTAGTTGATTACCATGAATCCAACTGTTGATGTTGTCTTTTAAAATGCACCACAATATTGATCATTTACAGGTAGTAATAATCAGGAGCAAAAAAAATCACTTGAAATACATTTATGAATGAATCTTACCATCAGAAAGCTGAAACTGAGATGTTAAAGCTAATATAAGCAGAACACTAGCTTAAAGCTATATAAGGAGAAAAATGGTAGCTAAAAGCCAAAAGTACCAAATTGCCAGCTAAAAGCAAAAATTAGCAAAACACTAAGTTAAATGGAGCAAGAGGTTAGCTAAAAACTGAAACTAATAAAATAGTAGTAAGAAGCAAAAAGTAGAAAGAAGCTAACTAAAAGCCAAAAAGGCTTGCTACAGACTAAGGTAGCAAAATGGTACCAAAATGCTAGCTAGAAGCAGCAAAAGGTTAGCTACAAACTGCAAATAGAAACAGGCTACCTGGAAAAACAATAGCTAAAAGCTTTAGTAGCAAAAGGCTAGCTAGAAGCTACAAATAGCAAGAGGCTAGCTAAAAGTAGTATATAAATATGTATGCTAAAGCAGTAGCTAAAATCTAAAAAATGGAGCAAGTATGGTGAAGATTTCAAACAGCAAAGTGTTTTTCAGGGAAGTGGAGAGCTCTGCAGAGAAAATATTTGGAAAAAGAGGTTAAACAAGCTGAAAATTTCAGCACCCATCTCCAGAATAAGCTTAATGTTTTGATATATAAAAAGAAAAACCAGGAAAATGACACTGTAAATGTCGAGTCGGCATTACCGTAATAAAACAATAAATAGATCCGATTGGTTCGACAAAACAAAAGCAGGAATCTAACAGAGAGAGAAACGACAGAAATTGTTTACAATGAGCTTCGACAATTAAAAAAATCCACCGGCGAGATGTTTGCGTGAATAACCGAAGGGCGTGCAAAAGCAGATTTGGCAGCAAAGCGCTCGACAGAACACGCTGCGCTTTAAGCTGCCGGACTTCCAAGAGCTCCCAGGTGATCTGAGGGGTTCTGACTTGCTTGACGCTTTCATAGAGTTTGACCTTCCACGCGGAGTGTTTTCATTGTGTCCGAGTGTGTGAGGCGGATGTCAAGCCGAGTGCAGGAAGGAACAAACGCGCGGGCGGCGTTTTAAACTTTCCTTTGCATGAAACTGCGAGCTCTGGCCCTAGATCAGCTGTTTCCACACGTTCACACCAGAGACGGTTTGGTCCACGGTTACTGGAGATGAAGCCTCCACAGACCTGATGATGGTGTAGGACACCACACAGTTTCTCGGCCCCCCATCTTTGAGCATACGCAGTTTATTGCCACTGAGGTTGACTTAATGTATGAATAGTACCAGTGCTCAGTCATCCAGGGGTACAGTTAAGATATTGCCCACTGTGTTGGTAATGCACCCCTAAAGACCCCATCAAGACCCTGGAAAACCTTCCAAGTTCTGGCTGAATTTTTTTAAAGTCGTAGCAGGGTCGTCATCCAATACCTTTGTATTTGAAAAGAAAGGTTAGTAGAGTTCAGTAGTAGATTACGTTGCATGCTTTCCCCCAAATGTAAGGGCAACACTTTTGGACCACACAGAAAGAGACGCGGAAACTGTTGCAAGAGTTCGTCAAACAGTTGCACAAAACCGCCTTCTGTTTTCTCTCCTGCTGCCGGTGTTGAGGCGCTGCCGCCGCCGCCGCCGCAGCCTCCATTCAGACCTTCGGTGAGGAAACACTGTAAGTCAGTGTGCGCACCTGCCTTTATTTGTCCTTCCTCCTCCTCCTCCTCCTCGCTCTGTGTGTCAGCTGGTTGCCAAGGGCTAAGAATCCGAGGAATGCAGGATTGCAATGTCCCGATAAAGTTAGCTTTGTTCCCGGAGTGACCTGACTGAAAGACTCAGTCTGAGAGAGTCATGTTCACAAAAGACAGTGCGCAGTGTGGACCTGGACAGGAACTGGGTCGGACTCTAATTCATTCAGTCACTGAATGCATCATCTGTTTGGTAACTCGAGCTCAGGAACACGAACCGGTGCACCAGGAGAGATTAGTACGGCCGACAAGTGTCTTTAATGAAACAATGAAAACCCAAAGAACGTTTACGTTTTCAGATTCATTCACTCCATGTAACCTTTCCGAAAAGCTGAGATTAAAAAATGTGTACTCTGACAACGTGTTTAGGATCACTCTCAGCTACCACCACGCCAAATTTTAGCTCAGTATCTGTAAAATTGACTGATTTTGGAGCCGATTTTGAAGGACCATCGCAGACATCTTGAGTTGGGTTAGCGCCATGTCTGTGCTCGCTAAGTTTAATTACTTCTGGCGGCCATCTTTAGTCAGATTGACTCCAGTAGATAATCCGTATTGGACATCCACCCAATGATTACTTTCTGCAGGTTTCATTAAAATCGGTAACACATTATGGTCTGCCTTGTCCTCTCTGCCAATTCTGAGAACAATTTTCAGGTGCCTACTGGTTGGTCTTTAGGCACAGTTTTTGTCTCGAGTGAAGTGTCGGAGCGGCTCGTGTTAACAAAACAGTCCCCTGAGAAGTTTATGGTGCAGACAAAGCCTGAATCCTGTTTTTCCAGCGTTGGCCCCCCTCCCCCTTCCCCACACACCTACACCTTGGTCCAAAATTTTAGGTCACAAAGAGAGTCACGGCTCTGAGATATGCATTACTTCATCCTGTTAAACTGGTAAAAAATGAAGACAGTTAAGTCTGGAGTTCTTTTCCTAGTGGTTTGCAGGCGAGAAATGGTCATAATAGGTGTCAAATGTTTTTTATTTGAATTTTTATGCTTCGGACACAATTTCTACATCCTTAAATGATTGTTTGGGGGGTTAATGTCACTCAAACTCATCATTTTGTTGACAACTAAATTCAGCGATCAGTTACGGAAACACTTTAACGCTGTCCGCCACTCAACTTTTTTCCCAAATGACTCTCCTTCTGTCGCCTCTGGTCCTCCCAGCGTTTCTTTTCAGAAGACAGAAGAACCTGACTCTTTCTCTTTCGTCCCGGCGTCTCCGAGTCCGTCGTTCTCCCTCGTTCTCCATTTACATCCAGGGATTATTTTACCGACGCAGTCAGTAGCCACCCGGCTCTGTCTGAAGTGAACTCCTCAGTGTTTAAAATGTAAACAAACGACTTGTAATTGTTGGCAACAAAAGCTGGACTCTGCTGATTTTGCTCATTTAATACAAATTATGCGGTGGGGCTTTTGGTAGTGAATGATGCGTATTTAGTGGTTATTTTTTATCATAGATGATACACATATAGAAAACCCATTCAAATAAAAACCAATGGACAAATGGTGTGTTTTGACAGCTGATATGCCTTTTAAAATTTGCCATCAGAAACGATAACAGCAGTGACGTGCTCCATAACAACATCAAGCCTGATTTCTAGATAGGTGCTCTTCTTTAAATAACTCTACTGTATCTTTGGCGTGTTGTATGAGTCGATTTCAGGTAAACTTTTGTCCCCGTGTGCTCCCCGGACGTTTGACTAGAGAGGGTTTGTTTTTTTTTTTTTGTTAATGGAAGGGAGAGGTGGACGAAGGAAAGACATTCCTAACTTTATCTCAGCGCAGGACACACATGTGATTTCACGCACGCACACACACCAAGCTAGTTATCGTGACTCCACAGGAGAAACGAGTGAACGAGAAACAGGAAGAGAGCGTTTTGAGGAGAGGGGGTGGGGTTGGGGGTCAGAAAGGACACCGTGCGAGTCCTCCACATTGATGTGCGTGTGAACAAGTGATTAGGTTTGTTTGTGTTGATACGTGTGTGCATTCGGAGCTGTGGGAGGGTGTATAAAGCAATAACAACAAGGCCAAACTGTGTTTACATGGTAAATATCCATGTGTGTGTGTGTGTAGGGGGGGTAGTTAAGGTTGTGGAATGTCACATGCTGACACAATGCTTATAGAACAACAAAGTCTGTAAAAGACAACACGGTGGAAACTATTAACTCTGCTGGCTCCGTGCAGCACGTTCCACAGAGCGAGGAGCTGCAGCTGGTGGCTGAGGAGCTGAGAGGAAACGGACCGTCAGGGTTTAAAACTTTAATCTCATGCTGACCTCTTCTTTCACCATCATCATCATCAGGATCATTAGACAGAAGGCAGAAGTTTGTTTCTCCTAAACCCTTATTTATTGAGTTGATTCCTGTCGTGTTTCAGAGTTTACCTGGTACCTTCTGTTGACTTTATTTCAGTGGAGAAATTCTCACACGGAGGAGAAAACTTGTCCAGTTCGAATCATAACTCATACAGTCCAACGGTGAACAACAAAAGTGAATTTTTAAAAGCAATTTAAAATGATCAGGCTGTTGGCAGATCTGATCTGGAAAGGTATATTATTCCATAAAAATGGGAGCTACTACAGAAAAAGCCTGATCACCTTTCTTCTTGAGACGGGTCCGCGGAACTGTCAATAATAGCTGATTATTTGAACGTAAGGTTCTCTGGTCAGACTGATATTTTAAAAGGCCCCGAAGATATGGGGGGGGGGCAACCCATTTAAGGCTTTATAAGTTAACAAAAGAATCTTAAAATCTATACGATAAAAGCCAACGTAAAGAGGCCAGTGTAGGCCTTATATGGTCAAGCTTCCTGGTTCCTGGAAGAAGCCGTGCCGCTGCATTCTGCACCATTTGAAGTCGCTGCATCTGTGATTTATCCATGCGACTATATCAAGAATTACAATAATCCAAATGAGTGAATTGGGCCGTCAGAGGAAGCTTCTGTAGCTCCGAAATCCGAATGCTTGCCATCAGGTTTCAGTTATCAGACAGCGGCAATGGCTCGACGCGCACGTTATCACTAAACACGAGGAATACTAATGCGGTTTATTTGTTAAAATAAAGTGCGCGCGTGTGTGTGTGTGTCTCCAGGTTCTCGGTCTGCGCCGACCTGCTTGGCAGTCTGGGCTACTGTAAACATCCTCGACTGGAAGCTGGTGTTGGTTCTAGGGCTTTCAGTCGGATGTTTGCAGCAGCCAACTGCCCTTACCATCGCGACATCGCATACAGAGTAAACTGCAACGCAACCGTAAGTACACACTCGGTAAACAGCAGCTCAACTGTAAGTACACATTCACGAAACTACAATGCAACTGTAAGCACATGTTTGGTGAACAAACTGTAAATACCACTGACTGTATATACTACACACTGTGGTCCCACCTTTCTCCAGTCGTTGGCAGCTGAAGCCAGCAGGCCCCAGCTTATGACAGCTGCCATGTTGCATTTTTTGGAACCAGCTTCTGCTCGCCATGGATGTGGGGCTTTAAGTCCAGCCTGCTCTCTCCCACACATTCATGGCGTCACGTGACCTTTAGTTTGAGCATGAAATGACTAATTACAGCTGAACATTATAGAAAAAAATGACTATTTGAGCAGTGAAGTAGGAACTATGTGAGTAAATAAGAGTCGAAGCCTGAAAAAAAAAAAACTGATCTGAGGTGTATTTTTAGTTTTTAACGAGGGATAGTGTAGTGGGACCAGCCTGTGAGGATGCTGTTCCTCTTCCGGGTTGCCGTCGGATGTGTAGATTTTATTAGCAGCTGATGGTAAGCACACACAGCTGGGAGTACAAGTACATGTAGTACAAACTGCCCCCTCAGGTACACACTTTACTGCTCTGAGACGAGCTAACACAACACAACCATTTTACCAACACGTGGTGTTATTTTTATCTGAAGTACTTCTGCGCTTCCGTCCATTTTGTTTACCCCCCCCCCCCTTTTTTTTTTTTTTTTTCCGTTCAGGGTCATGGGGGAGCTGGTGCCTGTCCCCAGCAGCCACCGTGCGAGAGGCGGGGCAAGGTCGCGAGTTGGGGGGTCAGACACGGAGGAGAAAGGAATTCTTGAAAACCCCAACCCGTTTCCAATAAACCATACACCACTACACCGTTTTTCCTTTCTTTTTTTTTTTTTTTCTTTCATTAAAAGAATCGCAGACATAAGCAGAATCTGCTGTGTTTTTATGCAAGTTTTGCTCAAACTCGTCCTTTTTCAGTCGAATCATTTCCCAGAGACCTACAGAGGGTTTATCAGCTCCATTGAAGTCTGGGCAAAGTTTGGCACTGAAAAGTCACATTATTCCCACAGACTTTCTACTGTGCCTCTGATATTCCTGAGCGTAGAGAGGATCGGGGTTTTACCAACAACCGCCCAAAAGTCTTCCTGTTTCTCAAACGTTAGAATTAACCTTTCTGCGCCGAGTTCGACCCAAACCACCGAACTCTCCCGCGTGTTTGTTGACTTCTGTCAGGCTGCAGCCTTTAGGGGAGGCTATCTCCTCCGAGCAGAAGAACCTACGACACCTCGCCCCGCTGACCCAAATTGAGAGGAGTGCTGAACTGGAATGGTTCGGTCCAAACAGGAAGCTGTGTTCTGAATGAACGAATCAGTGGACGTATTGACCTCGTAGGACGGCAGTTAATGTTAAACACGTTGGATCGTCAGCAACCCCGTGGCGCCCTTACGACCTCTGAGACCCAGGAAGTGTAAACACCCTACACTCTCGGCGTGCGCCTCCCGGTGGCCGGGAGTGGGACTGTTTGCACTGCCTGGTTCAGGAAGCTGCAGCTGCTGAGAGAACGTTTCTCCGCTCACCCCTTCATCTCTTGTTCTGTCTCCGTTCAGAGAACTTGAACCGCTTCCTGTTGAGAAATCCACCCAGATTCGGTGGAGGACAGCAGCGCTTCTTCACGGCGTGGTTCGTTTGTCTCTGGGCGTCTCTGAGAAGAGCCCAATGGAGCGAGCCGTCAGACGCAGAGTTGTTTTCTGCGTTCTTCCTCTGACATCCTGAACTGGACTCTGCTGGGGAAATGCTGCTGTTCGGGTCAGGAAACTGGGAGGGGCTGATCTCTGATTGGCTGGTTTCCTCTGACCCAATGACCTGGGTCATAGCTGTCCCACTGGTGCTGGGCCACTACACACACACACACACACATACACACACCAGAGTAATAATAGAACATGAAGAAATCTCTTTAAAAAAACAGTTACATTAAACTACTTTTGTGTATTTTTTTCTGAATCCTAAAAACTCAAATAAAGAGAAAAAAGTCATGCTGTGGTTTGTTGTCATTCAAATGGAATGTGTGTGTTTTTTTGGTTTGGATTTTTTTCTAAAAACCTGCATTTGAAGAAAGGATAAGGTAAAATCAGTAGATGTGGTCTGTTTAATAGTTAATATTTTCAGACTTTCTACACTGGAACATTTAATGGATCTGTGTACATCATGAACATTAACAAAGATGGACAACTGAAGCAAAACTGTCAGGTTTTTGGGGCGCTGCCATGTCGTATTTTTGGAGCCAGAAGATTTTTTTTATTATCTTGATCTGAAGTACAGGTGCTGGTCATAAAATTAGAATATCATGAAAAAGTAGATTGATTTCAGTAATTCCATTTAAAAAGTGAAACTTGTATATTATATTCATACATTACATACAAACTCATATATTTCAAATGTTTATTTCGTTTA
>NC_051451.1:10060223-10082844 GCF_001649575.2 Kryptolebias marmoratus
TAATCATCAAAATTAAACGAAATAAACATTTGAAATATATGAGTTTGTATGTAATGTATGAATATAATATACAAGTTTCACTTTTTAAATGGAATTACTGAAATCAATCTACTTTTTCATGATATTCTAATTTTATGACCAGCACCTGTAATGTAACAAGATGGCTACAGCAGCCTTCAGTCGGAAACAAAGACGTCGATTAGTGCTTGATCAACTGTATTCAAAGGGTTAACTGCATTTTTTGGTCCTCGTAATCTGAAGGGCTCTGACAGAAGAAGGTTTGTGTGAACTCTATTAAAGGTTGGTTTCACCATTACAGAGTTTACAGAGGGTTATGACGACATTCAACTGAAAGTCATCTTTATAACTGTTCACAATGAGTCCATGAATAATCCGCTCAACGTGAAGCCTTTCCATCTGTCCGCAGAGCTTCAGCGTACCTGCATTGAGAAAGTAAATGCAACAAAATATGCAGTTCTTAGTTTCAATTTGAATTTGTCATAAAAGGTGACATGATGGATGCACCATATTTTAAAAAAATATGAAAATGCATATCTTTGGCTATGGGGAATTTGAGGCATTTTTGGAGCCAGAGTCTAGGGACGTGGAGCCGTACTGTCAAGGTGAAAGTCCCGCCTACACCTTCTCCTTACTCCTCAACAGGCTGCAGATTTCAAACAACGAGCAACCAGGTGACTAACCGACTCTGAACAAGCGGCTGTAGCATCACGTCCTACATGGCGTACCGACATTCATTTTACCTGGCAGAGAAAAGGGCAGTAACACTAAATCTTCTCCTCTTCGTTGGTGAAAACAACTCAGATCATCTGTTCCTAACTTATCAGACATGGAAGAATGCACATCCCCTCCCACGTGGATTTCACAATAATAAGAATAAGAATGGTGAGAAATGTCAGCATTGAAATGTGATGGATCGCAGCTATTTAACTAAATGAACGAGCTTTAAAAGAGAAAAGAAGCACATTATACACTTGAATAATTTAGAACACACCTGATTCCTGACTATTAGTCTACATTTAGAAAATGTTGGGAAATTATTAATGACCAGTCTAATAATAAACAGGAGTACTTCAGTTCATCGTGTAAATGTGTCAGATTTGATCATAATAGCTAAGTTTTATCTGCAGTCCCCAGCAGGTTGATGGTCAAAAACTAAAAAAAACAAAACAAAATTAAAACAGACAAACAACCATCAAAATAATAAAAGAATTAAAGAAATCACAGTAAAGGCATTAAAGGATATATAAAATGACACCAGTTACCACTCTAAGTGTGATGCAGAACGGATCATATTATGAGATGAAATTATATATTTCGAGTTCTCTCTAAGGAAGACACTGAATTACATAAGAGAAAGCCATTATCTTCACAGATAAACGTGTTATCATTACGGTGGTGGACATTCTGGCTCCAAGCAGTCTTCTTTGGGTCATTGTGACAAAACTGCGAGAAATCCTGACACCTTGGTTACATTTGCAGTTTTCTGCTTCGAACGGGCCCAAAGTGGCATCGTAAAATGTTACATTAAAGAAAATGACAAAAGACATATGTCACACACAGGCTCAAACACAAAGGGTCAAAGTGTTAGCGAGTTATTGTGCGCATCTTTACTGCTGATCGCTGTCGCTTGTCTTCCATCGGTTCATCCTCCGAAGCGTCAGATCTCTCTTCTTTCTCTTTGTTTGGAGGACAAGGATGTGGCCCAAAGTGGCATCCTGAGTTTGCTACAAAAACCAGACCTTTCTGACATACGTTGCATTCTTAAACGTTAACTATAACCAGACATTGCTTGAGCAAAACATGTAGAGTTGAAAAAAAGGGACATTTAATCCCCTTTAGCAGTCTGCGCTGCTTTAATGGACAAAATAAATTGTCCCTCCTGATTGTTCCTCTGTCAGAATTGTTCATTGTTAAACTGTCGAGAAGGATTTATTGCTCTGTTCATGCTTTGTACTTACATAAACTTAATACTGCAGCATAAATTAATGATTTAATTGAGTCAATTGTCGAATAACGCTGATTAATGAAGTTCTTTTTTACAGCTGTTATGTTATGAAAGTCAAACCTGAGACCACTGAGCTCAGGTTCTGTGTCAAAATGTGTTTAGCTTTTTTTTGGCAAGGCCCAAAACGAAAACAGAGTGGACAGAAAAACGAAACAAACAAACAAAAAAAAACCTAAAGAGGGAGATGGTAGGACATGAAATGTGCTTAATGATTAAAATAGTGCATTGTTACTTTAGCTGACTAAAACAATATTATAGAGAACCTAAATGTGAAGTGACACAAAACTTTACAAAATGAGAGAAAAAAAAAAACAGAATCTAACACAAAATTGTTCAAAAATAGCCTGAAAACAAAGAAATGTAAACCAACAGGTTTAAAGCAAAAGAACAGAACGCCTAAAATATATCATAGAAACTATAAAAGGGAAAAATAATAATTATATCTATACAAATTGCCATTTTATTCAAAATGACTGATCTCCTGTAGGTTTTACAGTATGGTGCCAGGAGACATTTTTTTGTAGTTTTTTTTTTTTTTTTTTTTTTAATTGAAGGAAAATAGTCAATACAAGTTAATTATTAACGAACATTGAACCAAAAATAAAGAAAAAAATTAATAACAAAAGCCAGGGGGACTACTCAATCATGTAAATACATTAAATGAAGAACAAAGATGAACAGTTTTAATAGCTTTCTTGTTGTAGAAATCAAGGATGCTTACAATGTACTGTTCAGATTCTTTTTGATACGCCAGAAAAGAGGGAGTAGTATGTGTAAATTTAGATCTATGAATGTAGTATTTACCTAAGATTATTATTAGGTTAATAATATAAAGTTCCTTCTGTTTTTTGTCATTTCTATCATGGACTCCAAACAGTACATTGTCCCATCTTAACTGGAAACCACAGTCTACCTTCCTTTGGATATACCGAGTTACTTCTTCCCAGAAGGTGGCAGTAGAGATGCAGTTCCAGGACAGGTGTTTCACAGTTTCAGGTTCAGAGTCACACAGAGAATAGCTCACACATAAATCTGTCTTAAATTTTATTATGTACTGCTTGGCAGGGTAAAATCTATGAATTAACTTAAATGACACTTCTCTCACTTTATTTGTTAGTAGGTATCTATAAGGCAGGTTACAAACTTTAGCCCATTCCAGATCCTTTACAATATCAGACCAGTAACGGGCAGCATGTGGGGTGGTAGTAATATCATTTTGAAACAGAGATCTAATGTTGCGAATATTATTTCTGGGTTTAGCAGGGGTCAAATGGAGGAACACACACTGGTTTCTCAGCACTCCTTAACAAAGACAGGATACCAGAAGGAATAGCATCCATAACTATGGAAGACTCTTTTGGGGTGACAGGAATACCAAATGTCTGGAGGAATTCTGAATAATTAACTAAATTCCCATTATCATTTAGTAGACACACCTGGAGATTTGTGCCTCAGCCATTTTTACTCAAAAGGCCAAATTTCATGAAGGACATAGTGAAATGGCCAGTTTTGGCCCGACAGCTGCAACTCCAAGTCCGCCAGCCTGCCGCCTGTAGCTGGCGAAGGTTTATTTATTTTTAATTTTTGGTTACTCAAAGGGTCTACGCTTTCCACAACAACTGTGAAGCTCCTGAGACGAACGGTGTGAGTGGGAGAAAGGTGGCCACTAGGTGGCGCAGTAGTGAATTCACAACATTAGCATATAGCGACGTTCAGGAGAGGTTGCCTATTCATCACGTATATTTTCCACGATGTTTGGACAGTTCAGATTTTTGGAACAAAAATGGCTATTTCATTCACAATGGCCGACTTCCTGTAGGTTTTACAATATGGTGGCACGAGGCTATTTTTTATTCTTATTTTTTTGTAAGTTTGGGACTGATGCTCCTATGTACCAAATTTCATATTTAACATAGGATGGAGGAACATATGGTTGGAGGGACCGCATTCAAAATGGCGCCTGCACGCCAATTTGCCACGCCCACATCTGGGTTTTTGCGCCTCCCCATATTTACGCTAGGTCTAATAAATATCCAAATCTCGTGATGCTCGGGCCCACCAGAACATAGTGAAAATCGAGAGAACCAAGAGGAAAAACTCTGACATGTGCAGTTCCAGAAAAGGCCACAAGATGGAGCCACAGCACAACTGCTCCACCGACCAGTGCAGGGTCAACAGGTGTTTGGTTAAATAAAAATCCATTAAACACACTGAACATTCTTCCTTTGTCAAATCATTTTAACCTGAGTGGGCCGTCTCCACAGCGGGGTGAGCAGGTGTGTGAAAGCGTGTGTGTGTGTGTGGGGGGGCAATCAGGGACGCAAACACACTGGAAGGGCGTCTCTGCAGTATGGAGGCAGGCCCGCTACGAACCTGCAACTAATTATATCAACTTCCTGTTTGCTTCGCCGCAGAAACGGGAAGTGCGCTTCGTGGCTGAGCGGCAGTTTCTACCACAAGGAAAGCCCCCGAAACTGAGCCCAGCTGTCATCGATACCGACAACACGGGTCAGCATCTGGAAACCCTGACGGCAGGCCGGGAGCTGTCGGGGTTTCTGCTGAGACAGTGGGTGATTGTTACACAACCAGAATGGGCCGGGATCAATAAGTCAGGGTCAGAGTGGGAAAACAAAGGACGGGGTCACTTCATCTGGAGCCTAACACCCATTGGGCCTCTTCTTTGTCAATCTTCATGTAGCGAATAAATAAAAACAAGAAATATTACAACAGGATAAACTTTATTATCCCCTTTGAGACGATCTGTCTTGGCCTCAAAGTGCGGCGCTCCACAGCTGATTAAACGCAGAAGTTACACAGAGACCGCACCACCTGGACCACTTATCACAGCACACCGAAAAACAAAGCCCGGCCACCGAACACTTAAAAACACACATAACACATCCCACACACCCATACAACGCCACGCTTCGACCGGCTCTGTTCAAAATGTGCAAAACGACCTGTTTTTACGATTTTCTCAGACTTCATTGTTTATAATTATGTGTCCGAGTATAAATATACGTGTTTTTGTTCCGCTGACAACATTTCTTCCAAATTTAAAAAACAAAAAAACAAATTACTTGCAGACTGTGACAAAAGGTCAGAATAGCAGAACAGGTGCGGCGTTTTTAGACTTCAACGAGTAGAAACGTGATTATATTCCTTTTTAGACGTTGCAGTATTAACGGTTTTAACTTAGGAAGGAGATCAGAAATCAATATTTGGTGCATAAACCTTGATTTCACTTCCTCCATGCTCTTCATCAGCGAACCACGTTGCATGCCTCTGTCAGTAAAACCAAAACTGAACTTTGCTTTTTGCCTCTTTAGGCATGGTCAATAATTAGTTTGTTTTTTTTTTCATTTCAATTCAGTCAGTTTTACAGCTGCTGGCCTAAAATCGGTTATGGCCGTGGCTGAGACTGGCCGCCAACGCGTACTCCGAGCACTAATAGATTGTGTGAGCTCTTTGCCTAAAATGTTGCCATTAACTGTTAAGAGTCAACTCTGCCTGTCTGTTAGCAAAATATCTCATGAGCCACTGATTGGACTTTAATGAAACCTTTAGGAATTAATCATGGGTTCGACATCTACAGCTGATGAACTTTTGGATCTGATCCGGTCCAAGATGGCCACCACACCATTTTGAATTTAGAAAACACTGAACTGGCTGGATTTCAGTCACTTTTACAGATATTGGGCTAAAATTTGGCATAGTTGTAGCGGAGCTGGATCCACAACCCATACTCCAAGCGTTGCTCGCTGCGCACGATCTTTGCTTAAAACGTCAGACGAAAATGTTGGAGCCAACTCTGTTTGTCTGTTAGCAAAATATCTTACAAACCACTGGATGGGTTTTAATTAAACTCTCAGCAAGTGATCGTTGGATGTACATCTACAAGTGATTAACTTTTGGTGTCAGTCCAACTGAAGATGGCCGCCACAGCTAATCAACATTGGCCAACACAAAAATGGCTATAACTCAGTCAATTTTACAGTTACTAAGTTAAAATCGGATGAGGTCGTAGCTGAGAGTCATTTACAACACATTCTCTGAGCGCAGCTTCCTGCGACATCACAAGATGTTCTCACGGTTGGACCAGCCCAGCCACAACTCCATCCTTTCTCAGCATAAGATGCATCCTTTCAAGAAGTGCTAGGGCTTTAATTTCTACTTTTCTGTGTTCAGTGTTTCAAAACCTGGCAGACAGCAGCTCAGTGGGTTTGATTGACATAAAAAATGGTAATTTCAGGGACTAAAATGACTTTCCTCCACATTTCTGTTGCACATTTACCCAGAGCTGGCACCTTCTCTGGCTTCATGTCTCCAGCACAATGTTCATATCTGAACAAGGTGAATAATAAAAGATTAAAATACAAAAAATAATAATAACAGAAACAAAACAGCACTGTGGGAAACAGATGTCGTCTTTTGACAATCTGTCGAGTGAATAAGTGTTGGCGACAGTCCAGCAGCGTCAGGAGCCACCCTGCCTCCGTGTTGAAATGTCTCTTTAAAAGACGGCGCAGAGCCGCCGAACCTGCTGGGAGGAAACGGAAAGGCGAGAGGACAGGAAGCACATGGAGGAGCCATCTGCTGCTGGGCGACAAAGCAGAAACGTGACGAACTGCGGACACAAACACACACACACACACCAATATACACACAATGCAACACAAAACAGGCACCGAGCACTGACAGCTTAACAGAGAAACAAACAAACAAAAACGACAACATATGGCAACACAAGGCATGAACCCTAAAAATATCTCGCATGCTTCAAAATGAGAACAGAAAGGCCCCGTCTCCCGTCTCCCGTCTCCCAGTTCTTCCTTCCCTCCGCCTGGTTTTCTCACCATCAGCATCAGCAGAACAGCTGGATCCGCTCTGCCGCCCATGGAGGAAGAAACGGAGCCGCAGTGGGGTTTTTTATTTTTTATTTTTTTTTAAATGAAAGGTTCAGACTGGTTCCGTTTAATATGTGGACGCACTTTTCTGGCAGGACTGATTCTTCGGGCCTGTGTTCGCGCTTTAAACAGCCGACTTTTGGCGTTTCGCAAATTAAAGCTCCGTCGTGAGGATCATCGAGGGCAGCCCTTTGAAAACCTTCCAGAGGCCACCCCTGTTCGGAACAAAGCTACTTGAAAACGTCCCTGATGCGTCGCTCCCTGTCTTAGACATTTTGGTAAACTGCCTCTCGGCTGCTGAGGAAGAAAGTGGCAACAGTACCACCAATCGTACTGCTCTCCCTCTCACAACAATCTCAAAAATGTCTAGAGCTGGAGCACAGACGAGGGTTTCCCAAAGGTGGGTCACCTGTGACCTTGAAATCAATAGGGATCATCCCAGACCAACAGGGCATCCAGCTATGCAGTCTAAAACTCCTACGTTACAACGTTGCAGAGCTGGAGCATGAACAAGGTTATCATTAAGGGGTCACCTGTGAACTTAACAATTTGACCCCGTGACCTTGAAATCAATAGGGATCATCCTTGACATGATTTGTCCAGCTGTGCAGTTTGGCGTTTCTACTTTACAGCGTTGCAAAGTTGGAGAACGTACAAGGGTTTCCCAAATGGTTCACCTGTAACCTCAATCTTTCATCCTGTGACCTTGAAATCAATAGGGATCATCCCAGACCAACGGGGCGTCCAGCTATGCAGTCTGATACCCCTACGTTACAGCGTTGCAGAGCTGGAGCATGAACAAGGTTTTCATAAAGGGGGGGGGGGTCATCTGTGCCTTTAACGTTTGACTTTGTGACCTTGAAATCGACAGGGATCATCCTTCACATGAGGTGTCCAGCTGCGCAGTTTGTCATTTCTTACTCTAAAGGCTTATCCATTTAGTGCTCGGACAAGAAACTGTCCAGAGACGAGATGAACGGACGGCGCCGTGACAGAATACGACCCGTCTGTGTCTACCTGCTGCAAGAACATTTAGAAACTGGAATCAGGAACCCCGGCTTTGAGATTCACATTAAAAAGGTTCAGACAGAGACTCGTGTTTGTCAGGAAACCAACCGAAACAATCACATCATCGTCAAGTCAGAAACAAATCTTTATTATTAATCCTCAAAGGGATTTCTCCTCATTTGACAGCATTAATCTTAGAGCACGTGACCATAACGCAGATAAGTTACATATCAAAACGCTGTACAAAACAAATCAGGAGGAAGATGACTCGACTTGCAGCGTACAGACAAAAAAAAAAACAGAAAAAAGAAGAGGCACTTCAGAATATTAAACAACTTCCCCTCCACGCACACACACACACACAATGCCTACATGTACAGTACACAAAAACAAGTCCATGTCATAATACAGTCCACCTGAAAGGTGTTTTTTATATTTTACAATTAAATCAGATAAAACACAAAGTAGAAACCTTGTCAGGTGAAACAAGGCAGTACTCTGCAGGAAGAACAGCTGAACCACACCCCAATAAAACAAAAAATCCTCACATGGCTTTAAATTCACAGATTTCCCCATCAATCTATTGCGAGCAGAACACTTCAAAACCCTAATTAGGCTACTTGTCATTCAGGTAAACACAGGCGAGGTGACGGTACGATATTATCGCCTCAGAGTTCTGTTGTTTTTTCAGGTTTTTACAGAGAAAAAAAAAAAAAAAGGCGCAGGAGCTTATTAATACACACCTCCTGCACCTTTGAGTCCAACCATTTTCTACGTAAAGAGATTACATTATTTGTGCAAGATTATGGTCTACAAACTTAGCCCTAAAAAGAAGTGGGATTTATAAAAGGAACGTATGTACAAAAAAAACCCCCACCAGAGTTCACTTTAGCACGACGAGATAAACTGGAATAATTATGGCACGGGTGAACAATCTGTTATTGTTTTAATGCGCAGCAGCTCACAGAGAACGTACGGTGGCTCTCACACCGGAAGACACAGATTGTCCAAAAACTTCAAGACACACACACACACGTATCACCTGTTAAATCACACACACACAAATCATAATAAAAAAAATCCACACAAATAAGTTTTAACTTGCATGTTTTAAGAACAAAAAGGCCTTCAGATGGCGTTACCGTAGAAACTTTGCTCAAGTTGTTTTTAATTGACCAACAGATGGAAAACAGTTTATTTTTTTTACTGATTTAATCAAACCCTAAAGGATCCTGTTAAAAAAAAGGTCCATTTTATGTTCAGAGTGGGTGTCTGATTCTGCTCCGGACGTTACTGCAGGGGCAAACACAGCTCACCCCTCTCGTCCACACATGCTGCTTAAAGCTCTGTCACGCAAAGAAGACGCCATATTTGAACGTCATCAAGAAACGCCACCATTTTCTCTGGACCAAAGCAGATTTTAAATGGACTGAGGCAAGAAGGAAAACTGTTCTGAGGTCAGGTGAGTGGAAATTTGAACTTCTTTTAGGAACACTACAGCACACAGTTCAAAAGCCTGCCTCTCTGATGGTATGGGGGTGCATTAGACTCCTCAGGTCCTAGACGTCTTACAGACTGTTGTTAAAAGAACTAATCCCAACTGTTTTAGAGATGTATAGCTGCCATCAAATTCAAATTTACCTCAATTGGAAAAAAAGGGGTATAAATTCTTAGTTTTAACATTTTATTTTATTTTTTAAACACTGTCCCAACTTTCTTGCCATTGGGGTTTTAAATAAAACATTAAATAAAATGTAAACACGTGAATGTTGGCGTTGCAGTAAAAAGCCTCTGAACAGTAATTTAAACTGTCATGTTGAGACAGTTTAAAAACACACATTTGGATGTTTCCTGAACTCTTTAAGGTTAAAACATATTTAAATCCAAAGTCCTTCAATAATTGTGGAAACTCACCAGCAAAATATAAATGACACTAGATGAAAGAGAATCAGGATTTAAGGTGAATGTCTTTAGTAGCTTCCATTTGCTTTTAGCTTTAAAACTTTAAGGCTTGTTAGTTTGTCTTTAATAAACAATATTTACATCGTGTTTAGCCAGTTTTTGCCAATAGAAGTTTGCAGTCAGTAACGCCACTGAAAGCCATTTTATTCTTTAACGTCT
This sequence comes from Kryptolebias marmoratus, assembly GCF_001649575.2. NCBI lineage: Eukaryota > Metazoa > Chordata > Actinopteri > Cyprinodontiformes > Rivulidae > Kryptolebias > Kryptolebias marmoratus. Next base: position 10,070,286 of record NC_051451.1, read on the forward strand.
CTGAAACACACAGAATCCTTAAAAAGTTGTATTTTTTGCTCTTGTGTACAATTTTCGGAGGAAGAGTCTTGAGCTTAAGCTGTCGAAGAGAAGAACAGAGTAGATGGGTTGTTGTGCCTGCTGTTAACCAAGAAACTGAGGGTTTAAAGTCAGTTTGTTCCAACTGAAGACTAATATTGCTTACCGATCATTTGTTCCCTTTGTCGTCCTTCTGTCCTTCGACAGGAGGCAGACAAACTGAATCTACCTGATCACCCTTTCATGTCCTGATTTAGTCTGGACGGCACCTTTGTAAAAAGGCTGGAGGAGCTCCAGTTACAACATTTAAAGGAAGCGGAGGGCTCCTTCCTGAATCTGCCCCAGCTTTGTCGTCTCAGCTGGTTTATGAGAGCAGCTCTGAGGAGAGACGCTTTCTGAGGTTTCAGTTTGAACCGCTCAAGGTGATGGTTCTAGAAATGTATCGTGTTTGGCTCAGAACAGGACCCCACCCCTACTGCGGTTTCTAAAGCGTTTCTTTTTCTTTTCTATAATAAGCCCTTAATCTGAACTGATTTTAATCCCGCTTTCCTGTTCCTGAAACCTGATTCTCCTGCAGTTTTATTTTGACCAACCTGGTAGCTCGGAGGAGACGCCGGACTCCCTACAAAGGAATAGCCTCACCATACCCGTCCCTCTCTGTTCTGCCCCCTATGACCATCAGCGCCCCCTGCAGTCCAATCATGTTAGCATCCAGTTCCGGGCAGCCCTTCAGCCCTGATCCGGTCAGGTTTTGGCACAGAATGGCATCGTGGGAAGACACTTTGACCCTGCTTCTTGATAAAGCGGTGCTCTCCTGTTCCTCCTCCTCCTCCTCCTCCTCCTCCTCCCTCCTGTGTTGCTCCGGTGTCGGAGCCGGCGCTCTGATCCCACTGCTCCCTGCCCCTGCGCTGCTGCCGCCGCTGCTGCCACCGCCAGCTCGTTTTTTAGGCGGCGGACCCCAGAGGAAGGCGTGGGGCGGCCTGTAGTGCTGGCGAGCGAAGCGGAGCAAGCGCCGGCGCGTGGCTGGCAGGCGGATGGTGTAGACGTAGTACTCCAGGACGCTGTGCTGCATGTTGGGCAGGGTCCCGTGGCACAACGACTCCTCCAGAAAGAGGCGGACGAGCGGCACCTTAAAGGCCTCGAAGCCGAGCTCCCCCAGGGACTTCAGGATCCGAGTGATCCGCAGGTAGTTGTGGTGGGATCTGGACAGACAGAAGGAGGACGTGGTTAGGAGATGCACACGAGCTGAAACCAGATGTGGATGGAAAACTAACCACCTCTCAGTGCCAGTTTTAAAGTAAGAGCAAGACAGGAAGATTTTCAGGATGAATCTCAGCTCCTACCACATCAAACATCAGCTTATAGCAGTAAACGTGGTCGCTAAGGTTGATCAGCTGTGGCGGCCATCTTGAACTGGAGTGACTTCAAATGCAAACGAGTGCTAGACGCTCATCCAATGACTACTTCTTTGAGAGTTTCAGTAAAATCCGACCTGTGGCTCTTAAAATGTTTTGCTAACAGACAGGGTTGGTGCTAGCAGGTAATGGAAAGGTTGGGGATGATGCTCAGCTACTACCATGTCAAATATTACCTCCAGTACCTGCATGTTATTGCCATTTTTTGGCCATCTTGAACTGGGTTGACTATGAAAGCGATCAGTAGGGTAATTTTTTAAAGTGTTTCACTGCAATCTGTCCAGCGGCTCATGAGATATTTTGCTGAAATAAATAAATAAAGAGACAAACATACAACCAGGGTCAGTCTCAGCTCCTAATATAGGACGAATGATGGTGATAATCTGCACTAAACATTTAATCTGAACCGTCACAGATCAGATGAACTCTCAAAGCCTTGACAACAGAGTCCAGAGGATTATTTATTGCTCCAATCTGGAATTATTACTACCGTTTTTCCACTTGTGCTCGTTTGCTCACATTTATAGTCATTCATTTTAAGAGATGCAGCCTAATTCTTGGTAACTGGGTGTTCATTCTTCCTGTGGAGGATTTACACGTTTAGAGACGGAGGTGATGTTTTACATCGGCACTGTAAAACGTTCCTACAGTCTGAAGTGAGGGAACGTGACTGGCGGCTGGCGCTGCGTACGTGTTGCCCAGAATGATCACCTTACTAATCTGATAAACTACTTCCTCAGTTGTGTTTCTGATATAGCTGCAGCACAGTCTGTTCGAGAGTGTGTGTGTGTGGGTGGGGTCTTACTCGTTAAGGTGCTGGAAGCGCTCCTGCCAATTGGGGGCCCGTGCAACATTTCCACTTTTATCCAGCAGCTTGACTCCGTAGAAGTCCAACATCAAGGAGTAGGCCGCCACGAATCTCCGCTTTGCTTCCCGAGTGCTTTGGAACTCCTGACATGATTCAACACAGAGGGTTAGAGGGGGGAAAAAAAACAAACTGAAACAACACACGAGGACAAAGCAGAACGTGGAAACATGCTGGTCTCATAAGTAGGTTAACCATCTCAGGCTCAAATTAAGTTTTAGTAACAGGAAAAATCTGATATTTGGGGAAATTATCATCTGAGTAAAATAAGGCTCATAAAATATGAATGTGGAGTAATTGGGTATATGCAATTCGCTGTAGCAAATCTGCAACGTCTGCCTTGAGAGGGTTAATGAAACTGACATTATGTTTGGTCGAATCGTGAAAATAACTTTATGTGCAATGACTGAGTTCGTGTTGGGGAAGACTCTCAGCGACTGACAGAAAGACTTTGTTTATCTCAGCAGACATTTTCTTTCTTCCGTACAGGAAAACGAGCAGGGCTGCATGTTCCACGGAGAACCAGAGGTGGAGCTCGGGCCGAGTTAGGCCGACAGAGTCAGGTGAAAGGGTCCTGAAACGGCTCTGCTCAGCGCCGACTGCGGAACTCACTTTGATCTCGTCCTGAGTCAGTTCGTGTGCGTAGAAGTTGAGCCCTTGCTCTCGTAGTGGGAACAGCCTGAAACACAGAAAGGAGAGTCCAGATTAAACAAACTCCAGATTAAATAGGACTACAAGTTAAAGTTCAATAATTACTACATGTTAGATTAAAAAAAAAAAATACAATAAATGAACACTGTATTAGAAAAACTTCAGAATAAATAAACCTCGTAATTAAATAAAACTCCAGGTTAAACAAACTCTGTTTTGTTTTTCTTTTAAAATTTATTTCAACTCCTAATTAAAATATAATTCCTGATTCAATAAACTTCATGATAAACAAGCATTAAATTAAGTCAAATTTGACGATAAAATAAATTAACTCCAAATTCATAATAAATGTAAATCCAAAACAAAACTTATTAAACCTAAAATTAAACAAAACTCGAGCTCAAATACAAACTTTAAAAAAAGTAAACTCAAGCTTTAATAAAACTTTAGGATTAAAATACAAATAAATCTGTCGATTCAACAAACACCAGGAGAAACTTCAGATTATAAAAGATCAGAATACTGAAACTTTAAATTGGATAAACTTAATTTTAAATAAAACTCCAGATTAAATAAAGTCCAGATAAAATAAACTCAACATCAAATTAAACGTTTAAGCTAAATTTAGAGGGATTAAATAAACTCACATTAAACAAACCCCAGATTAAACAAAACTCTGGAAAAAATTGATTCCAGAAAAAATAAACTCAATTATAAAACAAAACTCCAGATTAAATAACCACCAAACGAAGTAAACTGCAGAGTAAATAAACTTTAGAATAATAAAACTACAAATTCATTGAAATCCAAGAACAATAAAAACTTTCTTAAATAAAGAAGCTTCGGAATAAATAAAGCGACTAAGTAGTCAAAATTTCAGATCAAATTAAACCCTTCAGTAACTTGGTGGATTTCTCGTTACGTGACAGCAGATTTAACAGGACTGCAAACACCTTAAACGAGCGTGGAAAGAAAACGTGCGAAATGAGCCGACGTTTATGTCTGAACTGCGCCTGATCTGACGGAGCACGTCAGGGACGAAAGACGATGGGAATCGACGGGCATCGGAGCTTAAAGCCATCCCACTAAAATGTCTCAGACTTCACGGAAGCCGAGGTTCGTGTGACGCCAAAGCTGCCACGAGCCCAGCACCACTCACCACTGGATGTAGGTGTGATTGTGCTCCAGCTTGTCGTAGTGTCCTCTCCATTTGGTGAGGATCTCCTCGATGAAGATCCCTGAGGAGAGAATCAGCGTCATCAGCTTGCTTCTTTGCCAAACAGAAATCTGGCTGCACTTTCACCACACAACACTCACTCACACACGCAGTTCCTTTTTCCTGTTGTCCAGTCCTGTTTCTTCATAGTATTTTGGAAAAAAAAAAAGTTGTAAACTACTACTTTCTCCAATTTTGTTCAGTCTGTCTTTTACCTAATTGTTTAATACATTACATGATAATAACTGTAATAAACTTTTGCTTTCTATTTGCTTTCTATTTAGATTAAGAGACTTTTTGATCAAAAATAATAACTACTTAAGTATCTATTAAACCATTCCATCAAAAATAAAATACCTTATTAGGAATATATAGTGAAATTTCTTGTTATGCTTTAAAATATGCTTTTTAGATGAGTTTTGGTAATAGGACTGAAAAAAATGCAACCATCTTCGACTTTAAAGCTTAATAAAAAAATGAAATAAAATCACCTGAGACTGACCAATGGCCATTTTGAATAGTTAGATATGTATATTACTAGATCCAGTTAAAAAAAAAAAAAGTAAAAACAATACACACAGTAAGTGCCAACATGACTTTCTCCACATGTGTGTGTTTCTGTGTGAGATCGTACCATCAGGGACCAGCGGGATTTTGTTCATGTAGAAGCGCAGGTTTCTGTACTCGCTGGGCTGCCTGGGCTTCCTGTAGTTCTACACGGGGAACAAGAACGCCGCGTTAGTCTGTGAGGGAAGAGAACGCCACTCTGGCTCGCTTGACGGTGCGTGCGGACGCGCGTACCGGGTAGCTGTGACGGTATTTGTAGAGGTCCCTGGCAGCGTAGAAGCTCCTCTTCATCTTTGGAGTGGACTCTGGAGAGTCAGTCAGCTGAGGGAGCAAAAAGCACAAAAGGGGTGAAGTGAAAAAAACAACAACAACCCCAAAACAAACAAGCAGAAATAGGAAAACATTTGTGTTTGGACAGATGCAGTGCAGCCCTCACATGCTATCTGGGATGAAAAGATTTATCTTTACAGTCCAGGTTCAGGTATTTCTCTTTGGGCCGATTCAGCACCACAAAACGTTGCCAGACTCTGATCCTCTAATCTAATCTGGGTCATGTTCACTTCCTCTGGTAAGAGGGTTTTTGTTGTTTTTTTTTTCTTTTGCAGAGCCAAATCAGGCCTGGTGATCCTGTTAGGATCATTGTGTACTCAAGCCTCATATCTCACAAACTACAAGGAGAAATCCTGTCCGGAATTAACCTGGAATAATAAACCAATAAAAAATTTCATTTCATTTCAGTTTAATATTACAAATCACTGGTGAGACCTTGCGTTATAAAAAAAAAAAAAAAAACAAACCTGTGACAAAAACATCTGAGCTTCCTAAACTGTGCCCTGACCACACAGGGAAGGAGTTACATAAATATGTTTATTAAATATTATTATCCTTTATCTCATTGAGCAACTGTGAAATAAAACATGCAATTATACATATTTTGGGATTGGAGTGCTCTGAGTTTTGGTAGCAGTATGTCACACAATGCAGACAAATTTACCAAAAAACAGAGAGAAAAAGAAAAAAATAATAATGGGAATCAATGGGATTTTGGTGAAACTTCGGAGCTATACAGCTCAGAAAGACCTTACAGTAGAAACATGATTTAAAGTTTAGCCAGGTCACAGAAAGTTGGACTTTACGTGTTTGAGCTGGAACTTTGATATCTTCTACGGTTTTTATACAATTGCAGTTTATTTTTTTACAGTTTTCATTTTAATTACCAGTTGATGATGTCAAGTCACTCACTTTAAGCAGTCTAAAAATGTCCAAATCTTTACTCCCACCACTCTTTTTGGTACATTTACAATTTATACATCAAAACGTGGGCATTTCTGTTTTCTTCCATCCAGTGCGGAAGCGAAGGGCCTTATTAAAATTATCACATATCCGACATAAAACGTCACAAGCGTGACTATCAGAGCCTTCTGCTGCTCACGGTTCAAGAATTTTTAAGATATAACTCACAGTTTTTGCTTAGGGACTGTTTGTTTAAGGCTTACATTTCAGGCTGTCTTTTTTTGTTGTTGTTTGCCTCTAATCAAGGAAGAGGCAGACAGGTGTGTGGTTACCATGGTGACCACGATGAGCAGCAGGCGGCAGCTGTAACATTTCTTTTGATCTTGAATCGGTTTACACTTCTTGTACGGTTCATACATGAAAATGTAGTTTGTTGTTTTTTTTTAAGCTTGATTTATTACGAACTTACGTTGGAATTTTTGGTAGTAGCTACATCGGCGCCCTTTAAAATTTCCCTACAAATTTTTTCTTTTATCGCGTAAAATCTTACGAGCGCCACAGAGACATGATGTTCGAACACAGCGGATTTTATGAGCATTTTCACCATATTTCAGTGAATAAATGTCACGGTGAGGACTGTGTCTCCGGTGAGGTTACATCCAGTCTCCTCGTTTCGTCTAACCCCATACCAGAACATTAGCGGGTTCCTCTCCTGCCCTGACCCACATGGCGGCTCGGTGTACCTGCGGGGAGGCGTCTCCGCTGTGTCCGGCGGCCTGCTCGCCCTCCGCCGCGCTCGCGGACTCCGAGATGCCGCTGTCTTCCTCGGCCGCCGGGTCGTCGCTCTCCGAGTCCGAGCCCCACGTCGAGTCGCATTCCTCCACGGTGCTCGGCTCCTTGTAACGCCAGCTGCCCACCAGGTTTCCCATTGACGAACATGCAGCTCCTGCCCCCTCGCTTCGCTTCGCGTCTCTTGTCCCGTCGGTCGCGCGCGCGCGCAGAACGCTACATCTGGCTGTTTCTGGTCGCAGAGCGCAGCTTTTAAACGCGCACAGGGATGGGGGGGTTTCCAGCTTCCAGCTCGGCGGCGATGATGGCGTTTATTGTATGACGGGCGATTAGTGCCGCCGACAGGCAGGAGGAGGTCTTAAAGCCACAGACCGGAAGAACATGACTAATAAAAACATAAACAGATCCTCAGAACAGCTGGCCTATAGAGAGCGCTGCCAAAACATCATCAGTAAATGTAACATGCAAACTAAAAGTCAAGGTGTACTGATTGGAGTGGGTTCTCAAAATACTAAAATATGAGAAGTAATAGCAACAAAAAGAGAAATAAAAGTCATGATACAATTTTGAATTTTTACCCTTTTAAAGCCATAATAGCTCTCAAGATATGCAACTTTTCAGTGTTCTTGATTTGAATTTTTATGCTTCCAATGCAATTTCTACACCATTCAGTGATTGTTTGGTCAGGGTTTTTGTACAAAAAACAGCAAATATTCCTCAACTAAATTCTTCCCTTACAGTTTGTAAAATCTCAGCACAGCTGCATCTGAACTTAGACCCGACTTTACTTTATCGCTCTCCGCCACTTGTTTTTTGACTCTACTTCTGTCGACTCTCATCCTCACAGCTTTTATAGCCGTCGTTTCTTGTCGTAAGAAGAGAGAAGAACTTTACCTTTCTTTATATTATATTTTTTCTTTTAAATTGGCATTTTATGTGTTATTGCTGGTTAGAACTGGATTAGAAATACATTTGATTTTGTTGGACTTGAATCGACCTGGGTTACTATGACTGTAAAAAGCCCCGATATGACCCTGAGATTGTCAGCCAGTTCCGCACAAATAAGCTGAACTGAGTTTTGCACGCGTATCGAGTGAAACCGTGGAATTATGTAATTGAGAGTCAAGTTGCTAAACAGCACCACGAGAGGAGTTTCTGTTGCGCTTGCAGAGACAAGAACTGCAGTGTCAGCAGTGTCAGGGATTTCAAGCGTCCGTGATATGGTTTAAAATTTGAGAGGGCAGTTAAACTAAAAAAAAAAAAATTACGAACATCACATGCTTCATATTCCTCACCCAGTTTTAGTTTTCCCTCAATCAATTATTGGTGAATATCGGAAATCCCAGGACGACAACAAACAGATAAAGTGTTGCCACGCAGAACTCTACAGAGAAACTCTTTTGAACTGCTTGTTCCCCTTTTGTCTTTGCCTTATCCAAATGGGACTGGGGCACAATAAATGCTGAAATCATTGTGAAAACGAGAACATTTAAACGTACTCATCGTAACGTCACGAAGACCAATAAAAGAACAGATCATTAAGTAGATACAAAATCCAATGTGTCCTAAAATTAAAACTCTGCAAGCAAAATTACAACTAACACAAACGTGTGTTTGTTTACCTTGGGAAAGAGACGAAAATGGGTCAACAATTCGCTCTGACATTTCTACCTAAATATCACCAAAAATCTACACTAGTACCATATTTGTTTACATGCAGCCTAACGTAGATCAATCACACGATTCAAACTTAAACGTAGGTTATACCCGATTCTGCAGAATGCTTTGTTTACATGGACTGCATACCCACACTTCAGAATTGCATATCAGCATAACTGGGAAACTACTGGAGTAAAAGCTTTTCAACTACACTATTTGATATTATTCAGGATAACCTTTTTTACGTTTGACTTCAGTGAGAACATTTTATCTAAATATGAACTCTGAAAATTTACAGACTCTACAGTTAGGCAGGTAAAGATTAAAGTTCAGGACAATTATAAAACAAATATGGCTTGTTTGGAAGGGTTGCAGGAGGACGAACATGGCAGCACTTTGGTTTGTAAAGACTCATTTGACTGAATCATCGTACTTCTGGAACAATGTCCTTGGGATAGATGAGAGCAAAGTAAAGCTGCTTACCCATAATGCACGGCGCCATGTTTGGCAAAAACGAACTGAGGAGCTGTCTCAAGCCAAATTGAAAAGTGCAGAGTTCCAAGCTTTTAAACTGTAGTGAGCAGCTCCTTTTTTTGTGAAACGAACCCACATGCAAATGACTTTCTCTCTCTCTTTCCATCCTTAACGCAGTTGGGGGTCTTTGTTGGTCTGGGGGGGGGGGATACACAATTAAAAGCCATCATAAATGGAGCTCCGATACACTGATTCACTATGGTACGTACACGACGAAAGACCTAGTCTGTTTCTGAATACGAAGTTCACCACGTTTGGATGGATTTTCACAGGTGAAATATGTTGATCATAGGAATAATATTATAAATCTTAACTGTTGCATTTGTAGGCTTGCAAAAAAAAAAAAATAGACCAAATAAATGGGAAGGATTTTTCTTTACCCATGAATGAATTCGACAAAAACAACACTGTTCAGAAAATGTATGTAAATATATATATTTAAGCACATCCAATCTCTGTCAGAAATCCCCTCTTGACATCAGGCATTACAAAATAATTCTGCCTTGATATCAGTGTGGCTGATTACAAATGAACAACTCGTGTCAGACAGCTGCTTCAGGTGGGAGGACACGGTAGAAACTCGGCGTTTCTTACGGTAAACCTGCCACCGTGCAGGTTAAACTTCCCAGAGTCTGCTATCACGGTGACAGACTGAGTTTCACTTACCTCTCTTTCTGGAATGGAAAACTCCAAGTTTCACTAAACTCAGGGTTAACTTGCTCTGAGATTTGACTAAACCCACTTTCTGGAATACCCCTCTGGTCCACATGAGAGGTGTTCTGATCACTTGCCTGAAAGGCGTGATGTTGATGTGAAACTGCCAGCGATATAAATTTGGAACTGTTGAAACCGGAGGTCTCCTCCTCTGTGTAATATACAGTAGGCATTTCCTGTTTGACGTAAAGGGCTTCTTTTTAAAATGATCACTGTGTTTGGCAACACCGGACCACACACAACCATTTTTGCTGTATGCTGGGAATAAACAAATGTGTCTGACATGAAATCAGACTAGATTTTTCCTGTTTTGAGTCAGTTAGGATTCCCAAAATTATTTTGTTAAAGGCCCAAATAATGAGAAAATCACTCGGGTTGAGTAGTAACACTATGTGACAGCCTGTTGACATGCTGGGGGTGGTGTGTGTGTGTCAACTGGTACAGATTTATCCATGGCAGTAATTATTTACTTATTCGGTGTAAGGTATAATGCCTATTATTGTTGGCATGCAGATTAAAAGTCGTCAGTTTACCTAACGTACAAGAACTACCAGAACTAAGTCTCATTTTCCACTGACTTTTTATAGCACCTGTGAATGACAGTGTACTAAGGTATGAATTTTTTTTTTTTCTTCATATTCTTAGAGTCCACAAGATGCAGAAGGTCAAAGAGGTCGGGGTTCAGTAAATGTAGTGTTTTGTTTCATGTGAGAAATTCACAACCAAAATATTTATAACCAAAAATATATATATATATATATATATATATATATATATATATATATTGGAATTTAGCTAACATGAGTAAATGATCACTGATGTTTTTCTGATGTATTATAAAACTAATAAAAATGTCTTAATGTGTGTGTTTAACTAACTTTAAAGCAAACTCTGAGGAAAAGGATCCATTTGGAGAAGGAGGCTGTGGATCGGTGTTGCCTGGTTATCAGAGCTACCATAACCCGACTGTATTATATTCATGTTTGCACACAGTATAATCAGAGTGCTAAGGAAAATCTTGTTTGCAACATTTACTGCAAGAACACAGCAAGTGACCATCACTTGTGGCTGTTTTTTAATCTGCACGCTCACTTCTTCCTGGATTATAGATGATTTATGGGTTTTGTTGTCTTTCATACTTCTCTTTGTGGGTTCAGGATGAGAATGGAAGGCAACCCTTACAAAAAAAATCCCATGAAAATCACATGTGATTCCCACATTTCCACATGTGAAAACGTGATTGTTTTGTGGATTATGTGAACCACATGTGGAAAATGGGAATCACATGTGATCACATGTGAATTTTGTGGGATTTTTTTGTAAGGGAAGCTTTCTGTGGAGGTGGCTGTCATGTTGAGACTAGAAACTGATTCAATTCATTGATTCAAGCGTCTCCAAATGTCCCTGAGCAGTGTCTCGCCAACAACTCCAGTCATTCATTTCTCAGGTTAGTCAGAGCAATGGCAAGGTAATTCTGACAGCCTTTCTTCGTTCATTTTTTTTTACTCTCCAAGTTTGTATTAAGAAGTGTCTCAGTTTACTTTTCTTTCCCATAGAAATGTCTCCTGTGTTTGTCTGCGTCTCCTTCCTGTCCTCTCAAACCTCAGCCAGTCGAACCAGAAGGACACCCATCCTGAACCCGGTTCTGCTGGAGGTTTTCTTAATGTTCAAAGGGAGCTTTTCTTCTCCACTGTCGCCTCGTGCTTGCTCAGGACGGGAACTGAATCAAAGTCAAAATGCAAGAAGTTGAAAAATGTCAATCTAATTCAATTTGCTGGTTTCCTCTGATCAAAAACTTTGAAAAAAACTTGAATAAATTGGCATAAATTAGATTTAAGTTGAACTTGTTTTTGTTTTTTGTGTATGATCCTAAAATGACGTATATTGGTAATCAACATTGTATGAGTCCCAGCAGTGGACATTATTAAAATGACCACTTAGTTTAAATATAAAGCACATTTAAACACATTTGTTTAAGCACTAAACAAATCCTTCTCTGTCAGATATTAGTGCGTAAAGAGTTAAAATGGTTGTTGACCTGTGTTCTGGGTTTATTGTGGTGAAGTAGAAGTTCCTCTTGATATAAAGGGACCAGACGGATAAAAACCTTAAAAATCGATAATATGACCATCAACACCGGTGTTTTACATTCATGTTTTAATTCTCCTAACAAAAGACAAGCATGTTGTTGGGAAAACACATTTTTTAATTTATTTTGTAGGAATCTTGCCAATGACAATTGTTCTTATTACATTTTATATAAATTCTATGCCCTGTAATTCAAGTACAAAAATAAAAAAAAACCAGGGGTGGAAATGGCTGGTGGACAAAATTTTTTACCAGCCACTCAAATATTTTACCAGCCACTATTTTTTGTTGTGACAAAAAGTTATTTCATATGATGATGATGATCGACGCGGGTGGAAGCAGTTGTGGTGCCCTACAAGCTGACTACTCTTGAAAAACAGAAAATAAAATAGCTTCTCATTACAACACCTAATTGGTGTTAGACTGCATGTAATCTGTAGTGGATCGAGTGCATCATATGGGTTTGCAGTGAACTGTTGTAATATTTTTAAGGGAGTTTTCTCAGGTTTTTTTGGGTCGAATGTTATTTAGATAAAAACATTTCCAACAACAACCAGTTAATTTACCAACAAGTCTTTAACTGTGTTTATTCCTCTCATCACGGACAATAAGTCCTCTGAATTTGGAGACATTTGTTGTTGTTTTTTTGCAAAAGTTACCAGTGTGAACCAAATATTTCAGCCGTCTGAAATAATCGGTTCCCCCTCTAAAACATGGGACAAAAATAATTTACCAACAAGTCCTTAACTGTGTTTATTCCTCTCATAATGGACCACAAGTCCTGTGTATTTGGAGACATTTGTTCTTTTT
>NC_051451.1:10083344-10131834 GCF_001649575.2 Kryptolebias marmoratus
TATATGTCAAGAGGACAAATAACACATTTTCTGTTCAAATTGCCAACCAGCCACAGTGGCGTGTGTGTTGATCAAATTCACCCGCCACTTCAAATATTTACCCGCATTTGGCGGGTGGCGGGTGCTAATTTCCACCCCTGAAAAAAACAAATAATAAACTGAAGCAAATAAATGCAGATGATGTATGAATTTTGATTCAAGGCTAAACTTTTGAATATTGTTGTTAAAAATAAGAGGAAATGTATCCTCACAGTGCCACAGCAGAGTGGTGAGTAATATTTGGGACTTGGTCATGAATATCCAAATTTCTGTATCTTGGTGTTTACTGCCAAACCGTGTTAGGAACAAGATTAAAGAGAACGTCCAAACAGCTGCTGGAGCTTCACGGCTTGGATTCTAATTGTTTTTACTGAACTAAACAAAAAACAAAAGAGTCTCTAGGTAAAATGAGACATTAAACACAGCAGCCGATAAAACCATGCTCAGCTTTACTGTCAAAGACCTGCAGGAAGCTCTGATGGAGACTGGAACTAAAGTTCTATTAATACACTTCTAATAATTGACTTGGATCTGAAAAAAAAAAATCTGTCATTATTCCTATTAGTGAGTTTAACATTATGTCCTGAAAAATAGATCAGTTATTTAATGTTTTGCTTCCCAAAGCTTTGTTTATTTCCATTTCATTTATTCCTAAAGCTCCACCTGCAGACTGCTTTTAAAGTGGAGTTCCTTCATCTATGCACCATCAATCTGGAACAAATTCCCGGAAAATTGCAAAACAGCCGAAACACTAAATTCCTTTAAATCAAGGCTGAAAACTCACCTGTTTAGAGCTGCCTTTGATTAGTAGTCTGCAAACAAATTCAGAAGAAAAGCTCCTCTGAACAAAATATCTTATTGCATATTGACCATCTCCTTATGATTATCAATTGTATCTGCTCAGTGGTTTTTATGATTTTTTTTTTTTATGATTGTAATGATGTTTTTGATTATTGTAATGATTCTACTGATGTTTTTATGATGTAAAACACTTTGAATGCCTTGCTGCTGAAATGTGCTATACAAATAAATTTTTACGTACTTACTTTACTTCATCAGAATTAACAGGCACAGACTCCAGGTTGCAGCAATATTCTGTATTTTACTGGCACAAACGCACCCCGGACAACCAAACAGATCTTCCTAATTTCTCAACTTGCACAACTTATTGGAGCTGTTTTTATACCTTTTTTAATGAGTCACAGAACTTCAACACATTCTTACAAACACAGTAATGAAGGCAGAATGCTCTTTTAAATTTGTCTGATTTCACTCAGTGTGACCATCAGTCTCTACTTTCTGACATGAATTCTTTTTATATGAGTCATAAATGCTCCTTTTTTCTACCATATCTCATCGTCCTCTGTGCTCTCATGTGAGCATTACCTTCAGTTCTCCATCACTCCACAGGGTGGGGCTGCAATACAATAACTCATTAGCTGTGGCGTTTACCAAAGTTCAAATTAGCCATTTAATAAGCATGCGCAGTATTTAAAACGTCTCACACATGTTCTGTTGTCATGAACAGAAATGGTCTTCGGCGCCATTCTGGGTTCAGAATCCGTAGATGAATCAAACGGAGCAGATTTAATCCAGAGGAGGTGGATTTTCTAGCAGGAAACTCCACGGATGATCCTCTGTTAGACCCAGAGTCAGAGTATCTCTGCACCCAGGCTCATCAGGACACAGATCGTATCCTCCCAGAACAAACACGCCCCTTCAGGAAGACCATCACTTCAGTCTGTAAAGACAAGACAAAGCAGAAAAGTGACAAATGAGTCCAACTTTAAGGTGGGCTTCAGGGCAAAACCATTAGCCCACCCAGGCCAACCAGACCATATGTTCCTATTCTCCATCCCAGCCTGTATCCCCATCAGATTAACCTGTCAGCTCTGGCTGCAATGCCCTATGGTTCATTTTTACTGATATAGTGTACAACATCTGCACACTACCTGGACTGTACCACAGGACTACTTTCCAGGGCATGACAAATTACAGATAAAACTTTGAACAGCACTGGCTCACTACACAAGGCACTTATATATAGAATGAGTGAACAATCTGAACACAGCCAGAGTTTCACAGTTACAGTGAAGCTGCAGGTTTGCAGGAAACTTTGGAATTTAGGCCTTGATATTTTAGATGTTCAGGTGCTCCAGCTCCAACCGTCTACTTACATCAGAGACTCGAGTTTGTAGTCTGGACTCTCAAAAAGCTCATATGTTTGCTTTAGCTGTGTGAAGCTGACACCCCACCCACGTCAAAAAATCCAGCAAATAGTCTGAATGGTTAGTGCTCCGTTTGTGCAGGTTTGTGCCGTTAAAATTTTCGTTTGTGCAGCTTTAGTTTCTGAGATATTAAAAAAAAATTTTTAGGTCATCCAGAGTTCACCATCCCCCCATATTGCTCCAAAACAAACCAAAGTGGGATAGTTTGTTAGTGCTTTGTTTGTGCAGGTTTGTGCTGTTAAAACTGTCGTTTGTGCAGCTTTGGTTTCTGAGATATTAAGGGTTGACGGTGACGTCATTGGCCAAAATTATAACTTTTAATATCTCAAAGACGAAAGTTGCACAAACGACAGTTTTAACGGCACAAACCTGCACAAACGGAGCACTAACCATTCAGACTATTTGCTGGATTTTTTGACGGGGTTGGGGTGTCAGCTTCACACAGCTGTTTGCTTTCACATGTTCAAATCACTTTTTAGTGGATCAAATTTAATTCCTGAAAATGACATGACCATAAAAAAAATAAAATACAATTCCTTAAGTCTATATAAATTATTAAAGCAATAAGAGATAAAATAGCTAAAGTAGCCCCGACCTTCATCGTGCATGGGATGCCAAGTCTTAGCCAAGTTCAAAGCAGCGGGGTTGAGTGTCAGCTGCTCTATAGGTGGTATCTCGCTGGTCCACGACTAGCTGGTGAACAGCATTCATGAGGGAGTCTCCTGAATGTCTTGTACCTTCATGGAGTTGTCAACTTCCTTGTGAGAGTCACAGAGGTGTGCGGTCAAGCTGCTTGAGTTTTGAACGCGTTCAAAAGGTTTGTGTGTCAACTTTTCTTTCAAAATAGCCACAAAATTGTTGTGTTCTCCAACCCGTCTCAATAGCACTACACCTGCACAGAAGCTCTCCTTTGACAGAGAACATGTCCAGGTGAAAAAAAAACATGCTGCCCTTGTCCATGAATGTCTTGCTCCAGTTGGCCATTTCCCATCCGAATGTCCTGGTTCCCCAACATCTGATGCGGACCTTGGTAATACATGAGCCAGCATGGCTTCACTTCTTTGGTTCTCTCACTCATCATGTAACCGAGGATGCTCAGAGGTCAGCACCTGGACTCAAACCCTGAACCCCTGATCTTCCCACATGTGACTTAACCACTGCACCAACTCCCAGCACTCCTGAGATCCTGGCGTACATCAGGAAGAAAGCCCCCAGTGATTATCTGCTAAGTGAATGTCTCAGGCAGCAGAAACCCCAATGTGGAAGAGGAGAAAGAGGAACCATTCACATTTGTATGCACAAAATGCCCATTCCGATTGATTTCTTTAATTGGACTGTCCAAATTAATGAACTGGAATTTTAAATTGTTTCAATTTTTTGTTCTGCCTGCGAAGAAAAGTTGTTTTTTAGCCTGTTTGTGTGGGCTCAAATTGTCTTGAATCTCTGTCCAGACGTACAATAAGTAAAAAAAAAATAGAAAAAATACCATATGTTGATTTTAAGTTCACTTTAAAGGTCAACAAAGACAAATTTAATCAAAGCTTTATTATCATGAGCTCAGACTACAGAGAGCAGGTTGTTTATCCTTCTGCAGTTTGAAATATCGATAAGTGATCAGACTTTTCTGCGTTCAGCTTCATCAGCTTCCTAAAGTCATCCTCAGTAGTGACATCACTGTGTCATCAGCCCCGGTGGTCTCCATGGAGACAGTAGGTTGGTTCCCTGCGTTGTCAAAGGTCAGGATGTAGTTTTGAAGAGAGTGATTAGTGTGTGTGTCTGTGTGTGTGTGTGTGTTAGTTATCTACCTGCAGCAGATTGACACCAGCAGGACGCTGCAGTGGCAGTATGGACAGATGACCAGCAGGTGGCAGAGGAGACACAGAGCAGAGACAGGAAGTCAGTTATTGTTTCATGATCCAACTGTATTGTCTCCAGTTATATATAACATGAAGCTGCAGGAATGTGATATAAATACCAAAGAGACTGTCTTTCCCGGCCCCACCATCATATCTTACTCTGTTGCAGTGCACTTGGACTCTTCTTCATCTGACCCCATCCGACCTCTACAGTATTAGACGCAGAAACCATTTTGAAACACTGACTGTGAGGCTTACAGCGCAAAATGACATTACTTCCTGCCATCACAGGCAGAGCTGGGACATCCAGGATTATATCACCTAAAAGCAAGGCAGAGAAACAACACACAGAGACAGAACACCAGACATTTACAGGCCGTAAAACCAGGACGGAAACATGTCTTTGCTCTGCAGTGTATTTAGATTTAAATTAAAGTAATACAAGCTGCATTATGAGGCGATGCAAGATGATGAGCAGCTGACTCCATCATTTTCAGTATGCAGAACTGACACTGACGCTGTGATTTAAAGGGGAGCTCTCCTCTGGTATGTTAATTGGATCAGTCAAGGTTAGCCCAACAGCCGTTAGTTTGGCTGCAGGGCACTCCGCAGAGACTTTCCTGTCCTGTTAAACAACATGCTGACAGATCAATGCCACTGCAGAGAGCGCACACAGAGGAGCATCAGCCCCCATGTTCAGAGCAGAGAGCCTGCAGAGATCAGAGGCAGAATGGATGTAGAGGTTTGAGGTGAGATAAATCATGGAAAGAGGAGATGTTGTCGGTTTTATACTCGCATCAAGAGTTTACATATGTTCAGTTCCAAGGCTCCTGACAGACGCATCTGCTGGTGGAACCTGGAGATGCTCGAAGGGATGTTTATCTGCTGGGTACCACAAATAGATAAAAAAAAAAATTGGGGGTAAAAAAAAATAAAAATAAAATATATATATGATAAACACCCAAAGAGATGGAGTGAGATGAAATTGGAGGGGGAAATATGATACAAAAAAAATAAAATAAAGAAGAGAGAAAATCTTAATTACGGTTTCATCTTCTCGGCCTGTTGAGATTGAAGGAGGGTAGAATGAGATTTGATTTAAGGAGCAGAGTAAACTCTGGACAGGAAGCACTTTTACCCCACTCACCTCATATCTGAGTCTAGTTCTCTGTTTGCTGTTCAGCCCAAAAGCTCAACGACAATACGGACGGGTTATAATCTGCAACGTTTCAATCAAAACGGAAGGTCCAAAACCAGAAAACATTAAGCTCTTTCAGCTGTTAAAGCAAGGAGATGAGCCAGTTGTTTTATCTTTTCTTTCTAATTCTTTAGAGATTCTTCCTGGTGTTGTTAGAACTGTCTGTTTTTTTCTGGTTCCTGTCTGGGTTCTTGTTCCCAGTCAGAAAACATACGTTTCTTGCAGATTATCAGGTTGCCTACAGCTGTGAGTGTGTATGACTTGCTTTGTCTTAGCTCGGTGATGGATGGGAGATCTGCCCGGGGTGTTTCTGACAGCTGGTGCCAACCTCCGGACATCACAGCGGTTTATCTGAATCCCAGCAGAACAAAACCCACTTTGACTAAAGCTGCCATGTCCTCAGTTTAACTTGACAAATCAAATCACTCGGGTCACTGTGCTCCTCAAGGCGTTCTGTGGGGCGTTCTTAAGGAGCATGAGGTGCTGGAGTCACTTTTAGGAGCTTTCCGGTCCCTGTCTAACCAAAGTTAGTGGGATGGACTTGGGCTGCCCCTTTATCTCCATCCCTGTTTGTGGTGTTCATGGATTGGATCTCAAGATGCAGTCATGGAGAGGAGGGTGCGTGGTTTGAGGACCTCAGGGTCTCACCTTTGCTTTTTGTAGATGATGAAGTTCTGTTAGTAGCCTTGACCTTCATTGTGCTCTTAGATGGCTCATAGCCAAGTTCAAAGCAGCAGGGTCGATTGTCAGCTCCTCTATAGGTGGTATCCCGTTTTGAACACGTTCGAAAAGTTTGTGCATCAACTTCTCTTTCAAAATAATCACAAAATTGTTGTGTTCTCCAAACCGTCTCAATAGCACTACACCCTCACAGGAGCTCTCTTTTGACAGAAAACATGTACAGGCCAAAACAAAATGCCAATGATAAATATTAGTCATTGAAAAACTGGTCCTAATCTGCCTATCTTCGTTTCAAAGGCGTACTCCAGCAGATTAAGGGGAGGCTGCCATGGTGGGTACAAAGCGAACCAAGGAGGGCAATAAAATAATGTGCAAGACAAAGAATAAAGTTTTGCAAGCTATGCACACACAAAAAAAGACATAATTTTTCAAAACTGGCTGCTCAAAACGCTGCCGCACTGATCGGAGGCCGCTTGGTCGCAAACACTCAAAGTTCAGTGAGACTGCAGCTGAAAATTTATGTATTTTCTTGTAATTTTGAAGGGATTTATTTCACCAGCTAGTCTCCCGGCGGTCGCAGCTCAGTGAGATACCATCTTCAGTATGAAGGCATGGTTCTCAACCAGAAAAAAAGTGGAATTCTCCTTCCAGGTGGGGGATGAGTGTCTGCCTTAAGTGGAGGAGTTCAGATGTCGGAGAGTCTGGTTTATGAGTGATGGAGATGGACGGACTGATCAAGGCTTTCATCCATATTGATGACGCTGTTGCTCTGGTCTGTTGTGTTGAAGAAGGAGCAAAACCCTCAATTTATTGGTCTGTTTGCTGATAGCTGAAAGAACGAGATCCTGGATACAAGCAGCTGAAACGAGCTTCCTCTGAAGGGCGGCCACGCTCAGCCTTAGAGATAAGGTGAGGAGATTCACTATCCAGGGGGAGCAGGAAGTAGAACTGCTGCTCTTCTGCATCAAAAGGTGTCAACTGGGGTGTTTCAGGCATCTGATCAAAATGCCTCCTTAGCACCTCTCTTTGGAAGCTTTCTGTGTTTTCTGGGGCAGACCCAGAACGAGCTGGAGAGTTATCTATCCTCCCTGACCTAGGAATCCTTATGGATCCCCCAGGAGGAGCTGGAGAGTATCACTTAAAAAACCGGACCTTAAATTAAAATTGGACTTTGTTTAATTTGGGTCTTAATTGTTAATATTTTTTTCTTGAACAAGTGACGATATAATGAATATTTTTGTTTAATTTATTAATTCAGATTGTAATATAAGTAGAATTGATTGTGCAAAAATCTGGTTTTGTACAGAAACTTATTGTCTACTCTGTGATTAATATCTGGAATCACTTTGCTGTATAAAATGTTTATCAGCGACAGATTATATCCTATGAATCCTGGCAAAATGATGGGTTTCAAACATTGGGGCTGATGTATTTTGATCCAAATCTTTCTGCTCTGAAATGTTTGTTGCTCTTGTTTTTTTCTGGCTGACAGGCTCTGAAGAGATTTGAAAATGCTGTTGTAGGTCTTGAACCTTATTAGTGGGCAAATATTCTTGTTGTCTGTTCCCAAATTTGGCAGATTTTTCATGTTTTTGGGTCATTTATCCGCTCTAATCCACCACGCAGACTTCAAGTCGACAGTTGGACAATTATCCACTCGATGGCTCTGTCGGCTGCCAAACCCGAACCACTCAGATGAAAACGGGTTCTATAGTTTTATATTTTCCAATTATTATTGCAGTATGCCAGCAGATACTGTTGTTTTCAGACGGTAAAATAAAAGTGAATTGTGATGTCATCATGAAGTACAGACTTAGTCAAACATATTTCTCCTGGTATGAACTATTTAATCCTGATTTAAATGAACACTGATTGTATTAAACTGTTGACTATTTTTGGTTCTGATCCAGCCAAATGTCCAGTGGCTTCCCTGGGCCTGGTCTCCTTTCTGTTTGGGACACTGGGACAGTGTGTCAGCAACCTACAGAGGAACTGGACACAAACTGACCTGTTTAACATCCAACAGAGTACTAAACTGATTTTTTATTTTGAGTTTATTTTTTTAAGTTTTGATCCCTTTAAATGTCCAGCGGTGCCTCAGGACAACGTCTCATTCCAGCCCAAGATATTTACAGCGTGTCAGCAACCTGCAGGAGAGCTGGACACAGACTCATTTCTATGCTAATGCTGTGGACAAATGTGTCGCGATGGCGTTGTTATTTCTGAGTGGATCTGAATGGCACCTCTGAATTGAATTGTACTGTGAATTATCATATAATTGCATTTGCAGCTGTGATTTATGTGCAGGTTGAAGCCGGCGCGCTGCATTTAGCCGGTCGCGGGGTCTCTGCAGCAGCTCTGACTCCAAACGCTGCAGGAGGTTTCTGCAGCAGGAAACACAACCTCCGCTTCCTCATTCACTCCTTCCGTTGTCCTCCTGTCCTTGTTTTTTTCCTTTCTTTTATGTTTTTTTTTTAATTTCTGTTTCCCTGTTGGGGATGCTTTCTCTCCATCCCTTCCTATCCAGCTTTATCTTTCTCAGCAGTGATTTACTCTGATGGTTGAACAGTAAATCTGCTACTTCAGGGCACAAATGTACACACACACACACACACACACACAAACGAGTGTACAAGCAGACATGAGTACATGTACACATAGACACACGGACATACACACAGACATGATTTCCTCTCCATCCCAGTACTTAGTGTTAAAACATTATCTTTGTAACTGAATGCCCCAGTGTCGCCTGTCTTGACCTTTTTCTGCCTGTCTTCACCTGTCTTCACTTGTCTTCATCTGTCTCCAGTTGTCTTCACCTGTCTCCAGTATTATTTCTGTGCTCTGTTTATCTGAACACTTGTCAGTCTTCACCATGACTCATCAGTTTAACAGAAATAACTCATTTGTCCTTTTTTAAAAACTAACAGAAAAGAAATGATGTTGTATAAAAAGTTTGGGCATTGGTGTTTTGTTTTTTTCATTGTTTGTTCCAGTGCTTAGTGTAGGACGTGACAAAGATGACAAATGAGTGGGATTCTTTCACATTAAGCTGTAGTTCACTTTAGCTGTGCAGCCCCAGAGAGCACAGAGAGCTCCTACCTGTGTCCAGTTTGATGCTCCGTGGGTTCAGTAAATGACCCAAAACTGCTTTTATAAACATTTAATAGCGATGCTGGGTGTCAAACTGGCTCAATAAATCAGCTGACCACACCAATAGGGAATAAATTCCTTGCCTTTTCTTGCATTCTGACCAGCCTACCATCTCGATTGTTGTCTAAACCTTGAAGAACTAGTCCTCCATTTTTTTCTTTGAACAAATGTGACATTTGTGTAACTCACTCAATAAGCTTTAAATCCAGTGATTACTGTATGAAGAAACTAAAACGCAGGTGTTTTTATACTAAACAGTTCTTCTTAAAAAATACAACTATAAAGTACTGCTTCAGTTACTTTATAGATGCAAGTTAACTAGTTATGTTTAGTTACTTCTTAATTACTTTTCTAAATGTTAACTGAGTGTTAACTATAGCAGCTGTTCAGCTGTTAAGGTCTGGGAGTGATAACCTTTGCAGTACTCAACACTGATTTCTATAAAAATCATTTTAAAAGTCCACCAAAATACATGAAATGCCATCACTATTTTAACATTTTAATAAAAACAAAAGGTCACATAAGGTCAGATACCAGCTTCTCTTTTACACGTGAGCCCCCTCTGAGTTCAATCCATTTTACAGAACTCAGTAAACAGCTTTGTTGTTCACCCCCTCATTTTTTAGTCCTTTTACCTGATTATGACAACATATTCTACAGGGTGCTTAAACTTGAGGAAAGTGAACAAAACAAACAAGGGTTTGGCCAACTTTGTGTTTTGTAAGGTCAGTTGGCTGTAGGGCCATCAGCTTTACATGTACACCAAGTTATTTTCTGAGATTCACTAAAATCCATCCAGTGGATGCATTTGAAGAGCACAAAATGCAATAATTTCCTATTTTTATATTTACTGTTTTCATTTTTACTATTTTAATTTATGTTTTCATTGATATTAATAATGTTATTATAAGAAAACACTAGAATACATTTCCTGTTGGCACTTTAAACTATTAATACTGTAGAAATCCTGTGTTTTTTTCTTCTGAATATTTGCACAGAAGACTTTAAGTTATTTATGTAAATGCATTGATTTTTATCTTACCAATAAGGTTTGATGCTGGTCTGGATACAGTTTTATTTTAAATTCAACCTTGGAGATGCACAGACTGGTTTTATCTTTTATTCCTCATTAGGATCGTGTTTCATTTCTCATTCTGATATTTGAGTTTAACTAAGAACAGAAAGAAGAACATACTGCAATATAACAGAATAACATTCATATGCAATATTGTGAACTTTTATGACGGAGACCTGTGACTGTACAGTTTTAAACACATAATAAATTTGAATTTTTACATGCCCGCGGGGTCCATTCAGAAGTCGAGTCAGTCAGGGGAACAGACTTGCTTCATCTGAAACCTGAAACGGCATTTTTAATGTGCAGAAGGTGACTGAGGAGATGAGCCCGACACATTACTGACAGCAGGAGGACATGGAGAAGATTTTCACAAACCGATGTTTATAACAAGAGCTCTGTGACAGCAGGATGAAGAGCAGCAGTACGTTTTCTGTACCATGACAGATTTAGGTAAAAAAAAAATCTGGTTGATTTATTCCAAAGCTAGTTACCATTACAATCATCTCGGTGGGTCATTAATCATAAAATAATTTACTGCTTTTCTACAATAACATCAGAAGTAGTTTTACTCCGACTTAATTTAAACCATCGTCTCGCACAATTGATTATTTCAAATTAACCAAGACTGAACAGGTGTAAGAACTTGATATCCAAATGTGATAAAAACATCTGTTAGCATCGCATTAGTCCCACTAGAAGAGACTTATTAGGATATGGGCCCAAAATCACTGAACACGAGACGTCCACAAGTTATTTGCTTCAGGGCACTGAAATATAAACCTCATTAGACCAATCAGATTGATGAAACCGCAGCTGATCACCTCCGAAATAAGGAAAAAAAATAAAAATCTCAACAGCCCCAGGCTGCAGACAGAGCTGATTTCAGCCTGCAGGTGGTTCAGTGTGGAGCAGCAGTGACTCAGTACCACCGCACATGGATCCTGGAGTGCTATAAAACTGTACATCATCGACAGGACACTAAGAGCCTTCATTGAGAACTCAATGGGAATGTAAAAGATGACTCTAGATGACAATTCAAGGCCAATTGCACAAGTTAGCATCAAGCCTGGCTTGTACCAAAGGTGATGTTCTGTTCCCACTCCTGTTCTGCGTGGGCCTGAACCCTCTCAGCCAGATCTTTCCCTTTCCTGGGTCTGACTCTGTCTGGATTCCAGCTTTTTAAACCTTTTAATTGGAAACGGGAGGACAATTGCATCCTGGACTGAAGGCATTGTTTTATTTTACTGCTTTTATTTTAGCTTTTTAAGAAACTTTTAGTTTTTAATAGAATATTTTGTGCCTTTTTTAAAGATAAGATCAGAACTGTTTATTTCCTGAGTGCTCTCCGTGGGAATAAAATTGAAAAAATTAAATAATCCTAATTTGTCTCTGTCTCCCTGGGTTCTGAGTCACTGGCTGCCCCTTTGTTGTCGTTGAACCTGTTGGTGTGACACTAGGCCACATTAGCTTGGTGTTTCCATGCTCACAGAAACACACACACACACACACCAAACAATGACACGGTTGCCATCTATCATAGAGGAAGACAATAATAATAATACTGTTGGAGTTTCATGTCTGAGGCAACTGCGTTTGAGCTTAAGGGTTTATAAACAGCATTTATTGTTAATTCTCACAAGAGAAGGATTTTATTCGATGCGCAGATGCCAAGCTGTTTTAAGGTGTTTGTTCCAACTATAGGTTCTCAAAGTTTTGTTTATTTATGTCCATTTTTATGTCATTTTCCACACTCTTTATTCTGACAGTTAGGAGTTTGACACAGTTGACGCACAAAATCAACACCACGTGCCGTTTCTTGATAAACGAGCTGTCTTACTCGTTAGGTTTGGGGCTTACGGTGAATCCATTAAAAACCAAACAGAAGCGATTAAACTGCTGTGGTTGCTTTTAAAATTAAACGGGACACACACACGTGCCAAATTTAGATTGTGAACTGTACCCCCGGATATCAAGTTTGGTTTTCAGGTTGGACCTCCGCCCCTTACTTTAGGAGTCTGACATTAAATAATAGGGAGACATTATCTTCTACACCTCCTGGTGTGTGTGTGTGTGTGTGTAACCCACGGAAATCATCACAGCAGCTTCAGTACCAGGACACAGTTTGTTTGTATATATATATATGACCCCTTCACACACACACACACACACACTTTTTTATTTTTACATCAGTCTTTGTTCCTGAGCAGCAGCAGCAGCAGCAGCAGCAGCAGCTCCTCTTCATGGGTTTTTCTATCAGCTGACTCCATTCTCTGAGGACTCTGATACACACAGCTCCCTCCCTCCCCCTCTCCATCACCAGCTCCCCCTCCTCTCCCCTCCTCTCCCCTCCTCTCCCCTCCTCTCCTCGCAGCACCTGCTCCTCCCCTCCTCAGACTCGGAGCAGCACTCCGTGAGCAGCTCTCTCCGTCCTTCCCTGGGATGCTCCTCGGCAGCTCTCGGCTCTGCTCCATCGAGGCGAGTGGGAGAGAGAGAGGAGGTCCGACCGACGCGTCCGGCTCTCGGCCGCCGGAGAACCGCGCACCGAGCGGCGGGGCGAACATGGGACGGGGTGGGGGGGGGGCGGGCGGTGAATGCTGATGATAGTTTGATTTGGACCCAGTTCGCTTTTTTTTCCTGTTGTGTTCCTGGGATTTAAAGGTTCTGGAGTCCGGCTCAGTCTCTCTCTCTCTCTTTCTGATGGGTTGGCTCTAACTTCACCATGAAGTCCGTGTTCTTCAGCCGGTTCTTCATCCTGCTGCCCTGGGTCCTCATCGTCATCATCATGATCGACATCGACAGCAAAAGAACCGTCCGAACTCCGGCAGCCTGGAGGACCGGCAGGGCTCTGCGGACCGCCCGGACCGGCTCCTCGGGGGGTCCGGCCGGCGGCCAGCAGAACCAGTCGGCGCTGCCCATCATCTACGCCGTCACGCCGACCTACACCCGGCCGGTCCAGAAGGCCGAGCTGACCCGGCTGGCCCACGCCTTCCGCCAGGTGCCCCGGCTCCACTGGATCGTCGTGGAGGACTCGGCGACGCGCACGGAGCTCGTGGCGCGCTTCCTGGCGCGCTGCGGGGTGCCGTACACGCACCTGCACGTGCTCACCCCCCGCAGGTTCAAACGGACCGGGATGCCACGCGCCACCGAGCAGCGGAACGCGGCTCTCGCGTGGCTCCGGCAGCACCGCGGCAGGCGGGACGCAGGCGTGGTGTTCTTCGCCGATGACGACAACACGTACAGCCTGGAGCTGTTCGACGAGGTGACGTCACTTACCTGGGGTTAAGTGAAGGCACGTGGGCAGGGGAGTGGTGGTAGTGATGGGGTAATGCAGCTACTTTACTATTAGCAACACCTGAACAGATGATGGACAGCAGAATTCTGCTGGTTTAGGCAAATAAAATGTAATTAACATCACCATAACACTGACATAAAGTTTATTTACACATATCTGTTACACCTATTTTGATGTTTTTTATCTATTTACACAACCACAGACTGTAGCTGTAGCTAACAGTAGTTTTTACTGTAACTATATCTTTTTTGGTTTGAATATTTGTTTTTCTGCCTTTAGTTGTATTTAGTTACAAACCTGAGTACATTTGTTTGTGCCCTTTTGTTAAATGATAATTAAAAACAATGGTGTTTTTAATTATCATTTAACAAATGATCACAATTACCTTGAAACTGACAAAAGTAAAACTAAGGAAAAAAATAACTGAAAATCAATGATTGCGCTTCTTTTTTTAAATTATTTTTTTAAGAAAACAAACTAATGAAACTGGCCTTAACCAAAAGGATGGTACCCCAAAAAAATACCACAGGGACATGTTTATCTAAACTGTGTCCTGTAATCAGCATCATCATGTAATCTTCAGTCCTATTATCAGTCAGCCTGCCAGTTTAACAGGGGTAAAGTAGTCACAGGGCTGTTTGGTATCATGGTGTGTACCACACTGAACATGAAGCACAGATAGCTGAGGACAGAGTTGCCTCAGGAGCTGAGAAAGTCAACTATTGAGCAGCACATTAAAGGTAAAGTCTATCAGATCATCTCCAAGCAGCTGGATGTTGCTGTGACTACAGCTGCACAGATCATTCAGAAGTTTATTGTTCACAGGACTGGAGACAACCTCCCTGGACGTGTCCACAAGAGAAATACTGTTGAGAAGTTGAAGTGGCAAATAATACAAATGGTGACCAAAGAGCCCAGAACAACTTCCAAAGAGATTATAGGTAAACCCTAAGGTCAAGGTTCATCAGTGTCAGATCAGTCCATCAGTCACTGTTTGAGACAAAGTGGACTTAACCCCTTAGACCCTATTTTGGAGTGATCTAGTTGGCAGAAGTGCTGCTGCCCCCGTTATAGGGGCTGCTAGTGATGTAGGGGTGAATGGAAGACAACTGAGGAGGACACCAAATCTTAAAAAGGTTTGACTGGAATTTGTCAAAATGTGTATTGAGAAGCCCCAAAGATTCTGGGAGAATGTCCTTTGGACAGATGAGACAAACCCGGATCTTTTTGGCAACAAGTCCCATCAACTCTGTGTTCCCAGACCCAAAATGAAACAAAGAAAAGAACCCTGAGCCTACAGTGGAACACGGAGGAGGCTCAGTTCTGTTCTGGTCCTGCTTTGCAACATCTGGCACAGGGTGTCCTGAATCTGTTCAGGGTACAAGGACATCTCAAGACTAGTGTCACATTGGTCTCAGTCACAGGTCATGGATCCTCCAACAGGATAATGACCCAAAACACAGCTAAAACCACAAAGAATGGCTCAGAACAAAACGTTGGACCATTCTGAAGTGTGTTTCTGAGCCCTGATCTGAAACCTGTTGAACATCTGTGGACGGAGCTGAAACATCTGGAGAAGAAACCTAAAAACCTGAGACAACTGTTCATGAGAAGTGGACCAAAATACCTGTGGACGGGTGCAGAAGTCAGAGAGAAATACAGAAATCATTTGATTGCAGTGATTTCCTCAAAAGGTTGTGTAACAAGATATTAAAATAAGGGTACCAGCCTCTTAGTCAAGGACAGTTTCATGAGTTTATTTTTTTTTAGAATTCTGGTGAACCAAATTTCAGAAGCAATCACTGATCTTAATTTGTTGATTTTTCTTTGTTGCTTTTTTATTTTTTTTATTACTATTGTCAGTTTCAAGCTATGTCCTATGTCGAGTTTTTCTTTGTTCAACAAAAGAGTACAAATAAAATTTGCCCACATCTGTAGATGAACTTTGCACCCAGCAGTGGGTTACGTGTCCCAGTCGTGGTGTGTTGTTGAGCATTCAGAGCAGATTTAATGAGGAGGGGGTCTAACTGTGCGTCAGCTGCAACACAATAATCCTTTCATGGATACAAACAATCCTGCAGAATGAGTCTGATTGTTCCTGATTGCTGCCTTTCAGAGACAGCTGCCTCCAGATCTCAAACAGCTTCGGTCATTTTGAAGCATTTTAGCTGAAAAGTGTTTTCCTCCCGTATTCTTATAGTACAGTCAGTTCCTGTGCTCTCGCTTTCTGTTTACATTGGCAAACATCAGAACAGTAGTCAGAATTGGCAAAACAAGAAAAGATTTGGTGAAAGTCTTTTCTTTTTAATTCCCTCAAGCTCCCTCAGTTCCACCCTCATCATCCCCTCCCCACTTTCTGTCAAACAGTTTCAGCGCTCAGAATAACTTGCTTTTTAGAAAAAGAAAAAAAAAAAACCAGAACATTCAGCGTTTTGCGTTTTCTTCGCTGCCAGTGTTTTCCTTTTATTGTAGGAGCTTCAACACTTTAACTGAACTCATCAGATGGTTCTGATTTAAATGTTCTTCATATTAATGTTTCGGGTCGTAGTGCTGTTTCTGATAGATGGAAAAAAGTATATATATGAACATATCAAATACATATAAATATAAAATATTAAAGGGCCCAGTATTCCTTGAAGGAATGCATATCGCCCACCGCTTTTTATGCTAGTGTGTCAAACTAAGATCTTATGACGAGAACTATTTTAGCCAAACCTTGTAAATGGTACGCACAGTCTCACATAATATTGTGAGATCTTGCAAGAGCTGCTTGCTCTCAGGGTATGTGTTGAGGATGACTTTCAGCTACTACCACACAAAGTTTTAGCTCAGTGTCTGTAGAATTGACTGAGTTATAGCCATTTATGTGTTGGCTACGTTTGCATTATGTTAACTCCAAAAGTCAACCAGTTCTAGACATACATCTAACAGACAGACAAACAGTCAGTGTCTCTGTGAGCTGTGGGATTTACAAAAGGAGATATTTATGTCTCATTATTAGTGAATTCTTAAGCAGCCAGCTTTGTTTTGATAAAACTACCTGAATGACTGAAACGCTCTGTTTATGAATTCCATCACTCCAAACACATCAGAACGAATTCTTCCAGTTTTAATTAGAACCAAGTGTCCTTGTTTTCCTGAATGCAGCACTTGGTTTAGTTAAACCCGGAGCCTCATGTGACTCTCAGCAGCGTTAAATCTGTGCTTTGATTTGTTGATAGCCCAGCGTCTCCTCGCTGTCCTCCTGATTTCATTACCCCGCTCCTCTGTGCAGGTAATGACCTGTCATAGACAGATAATAAGCTGTCACATGGTGCTAATAACCCGCAATAACTACACCGAGGAGACCGACTGTGCTTACACTGGCTGGCGCCTTCAAATTATAACCCTTTTAATCATTTTGGAAAGAAAAGTGACTGAGATAACATTTAAAATATTCATTCACCGTGACCCCATGATAATTTACGGCGTCGCTGTGACAGCCTGTTAAGCTTTTCCCCTTAAAAGTGCTTCTGGTGACTCAGTGATTTGTGCTTGTGTGTCTCTGGACCAAAAACACAATAATGATACAATCATACAGTCGGGGGTTTAATATGACATGAACATGAATGTTGATGCTGTCAGAGTTGATGTGACGACTGAACAATCAAAGAAGAAAAGACTCATCTTATTCACAGTAAATCTACTGAAACTAGACCCAAATCAATTACATTTTAGAACAGCTAGGCTCTGTTCAGAGGGATGGACACAGTTGGGGTATATTATAAACTTTAAAGGTCTTGTTGGTGCTGCATGTACAATTGAGACCAGATATTTGCATACATTAATAAAAAGACACTACTATTTTTTATCACTGTTTGACACAAAACTAAACTGAACCTTTCCGGTTTTAGGTCAGTTAGGATCTCTTTGTAGGCTTGCATGCACCTTTTCAGCTCTGCCCACAAATCTTTTAGGTTAGGACTTTGTGATGGCCCCTCCAAAACACTGACTTTGTTGTCCTTAAGCCACTTTGACACTAGTTTGGCAGAATGCTTTGGATCATTGTCTATTCGAAGACTCATTTGTGTCCAAGCTTTAACTTCCGGGTTGATGTCTTGAGATGTTGCTTCAATGTTTCTATACAATGCTCTTTCCTCATGATGCCATCTATTTTGTGAAGTGCACCAGTCCCTCTTGCAGCCAAACACCCCCACAACATGCTGCTGCCAACCCCGTACTTCACAGTTGGGATGTCGTTCTCAGGCTGGCAAGCGTTTCCCTTTTCCCTCCAAATGTAACAATGGACACTATGGCCAACCAGTTTAGTTTTAGCTTGCTGTACAACATGAGGAATAAACACGGATCATATCATTCTCTGACGTAAGCTGCCCAGGCTTTATGGCATACGTGCTAATGTTCATGATGGGTTCTCGTTATGTTGCGCACCTATTGGGTTGAAGAGTGGGGAAAGTTACAACATACCACATTTTAAGCATGGTGCCTGCTACCTTATGGTGGTGTAACCATCTCATTGTTGTCAATGGTGTGAGGTTTTGTTCTTATTTAGCAAATCTCAGTCTGGCAATTTGTTTTCTGTTCTCCTTGTCTTCAAGTGAAGTCCAAACCCAACCCACAACAGCAACTTGTTCAGTCGCTGAAATCTTTGTTTAAAACTTTGGCATTAAACCTTTGGAGTCAGCTCTGTCTGTACTATTAGCAAAATGCCTCAAGGAACCACCGGACAGATTTTAATGAAACTTTCAGAAAGTAATCATTGGTTGGACGTCTACAACTGATTTACATTTGGAGTCAGCCCAATTCAAGACAGCCGCCACAACTAATTCTTCTTAGCATACAGAAAAATATTTATAACTCAGTCATTTTTTTTACAAAATCTGAGTTGAACGAGTCATCATGTGTTTATGTTTTATGATCTGACAGTAAATT
The DNA here is from genome assembly GCF_001649575.2 of Kryptolebias marmoratus. Classification (NCBI taxonomy): domain Eukaryota; kingdom Metazoa; phylum Chordata; class Actinopteri; order Cyprinodontiformes; family Rivulidae; genus Kryptolebias; species Kryptolebias marmoratus. The sequence continues at coordinate 10,101,802 of NC_051451.1, forward strand.
TTTGTTAATTTAATGAATCATTTGTTCTGTCTTCATCAATACGCTGGCCTCAAGTCATTCTTTCAGTCTCTTGGCTTTCTCCCATTTAGACTCAGTCATGAAACAAATCAATCAGGAAAAATAAGCCAGTTTCATTTTTTTTTAAATTTTTTATTATTTCCCTAGAAGCTGACGGCGGAGCCAGTTTTCAGCTGACGATAGTCTGTTGTCCAGAGAAGACCTCTGTCAGATCTTTCTGGAATAATTGAACTCCTGCAGCTCTGAGAGCAGCACACAGTCGCAGACACTGCTGGAGTGGGATTCAGGGACAGTCACACTGGGTTTAATCTGTATTCATCAGTTTTAATGTGCTCTGAGGGGTTCTCAGAGGTGGGGAATGGTTTTGGAACATTATGTTAGTTTTAAATCACCCGACTTGGACTCTAAGAATGCATGTTTACCTTGAATCAGAAAAAAAAAGATCAGAATTTACTTCCTGCTTTAGTTTGCACATTTTCTTTAATCTACGGTTAGTCAGCTGTTAGTTGGTCATCCACTCTGTTCCCTCGCTCATCAGGCATAGATAGTGTTCAATCAGAGTCCGAGCAGCAGGGTTTAGGTCTTCCGTTAACAGCAGGGGGTGATTGCGAGGGGTGCTGAAAGCGAAAGTGGTGAAATAAAGAACCAGGGCAGGACGTGAAATTCAATTTCCTCCAACCCATATGGGCAATTATTGTAATAGTGTGGAAGGAGAATCAGTGGGTGGTTGGGGAGGGGAGAGGGGTGGTGATGGTTAGCAATGTCTGTGAAGCAGTGCACAAAGGACACACACCTCCCTGAGAGAACCTGTTCATGTTGGGTCAGGAGGAGGAGGATAATGACGTGGGAGAGAACACGGCTGTGGCGACACTGTGGAGAGTCTAATGTAAACGTAAAGGAGCTGTTGTACACCAGCGTTCTGCTCTGAAATATTTTAAATGTTCAATTCGATGTTTCCTGCTCCCTCATCAGATTGTTTTGTTCCCTTCTGTGCTACTTTCCGTTCAGTTCACTTTATTTATAGCATCAGTTCACAACAAAAAGACATCTCGGGGCACAATGCAAATAAAGGAACAAGTCCAAATCATAATCCTATTTCGGTTTAAAAGAGACTCTGATTCAAATCCAATTACAAACAGTTCAATTGAATCCAATTATAACACAATGCAATCACATTCAGTACATTACAAAATGCCATTGAGTAAAAAGTTGTCTATCTAAGGAAGCCAATTGGCATAATCTGCCGTCCTGAGCTGCATCTTGAAAAGGAATGACCCTTTTAGAAACCTCCAGAACCAGAACCAGGCTCCGGATAGTCAGCTATCTGCCCCAACTGGCTGGAGGTTGAGAGGACAGGAAAGAGACACAGACAAACACAGAAGGTTTGGGCCAGGTGTAGTTTCTGTAGAGAAATTAAATAAGAACACAAGGTTAATGGCATCAGTAATTGAAAATACAAACGTGGAGAGTGGAGAGAGTAAACAAAGCAGAATTAGGAAATGTGGAGAACATACTCTCACCAGCAGTCTAAGCATATAGCAGCATAACTAAGGGATAGCTTAGGAAACCCAAAGCATTCCTAACTATAGGATTTATCAAAAAGGAAAACCCTAAGCTGTGTCTTAAAGCAGACAGGGTGTCAGCCTCACATACAGAAACTGGAAGTTGGTTCCACAAGAGAGGAGCCTGATAGCTGAAAGCTCTTCCTCCCGTTCTACTTTTAGAAACTCTAGGAACCACAAGTAAACCTGCAGGCTGAGAGTGAAGTGCTCTCTTAGGGAAAAAAGGAACAATAAGATCTTTATTATAAGCTGGAGCTTGGTTGTTGAGACCTTTGTATGTTAGGAGTAAGATTTAACAACCTGTTCTGATTTTTGCTGGGAGCCAATAGAGAGAAGCTAAAATGGGCGAAGACTATTTTAGAGTGTTTAAAAGTTTATGAATGCATCACTACCTGAATTTATTCGAGTGTTTTACTGAAATTAAACGACACCCTCTGTCCTCAGAGCTTACAACATAAAAAGGACCCAAAGGCGTACAGAGATATATCTATCCAATTAGTTGTTTTTATTTCTAATTTAAATAATCGTGACATAATAAATAGTGTAGGTTATATATATATTCAATGCATTTCTAAGTTGAACCAATTATTAACAATTCTACAATCCACTCAATAAACACTCTATCAGTCTCTTCATATTGTGTACTATTTATGAAATCTTATTATAAATCCATCCAGACAGACAGCTTTCTCACAGTAATTTCAGGAAAGAGTAAAGCAGCTCTAGCGTTCTCCCTCTCACACCCCGTTTGTGTTTCTTCTTTAATATTTTTTCATATAAACTCATAAGGCACGGAGGCAGCTCACATATCATGCACCGTTGCATCGGTTTCAGCCTCTCTAATTTGATTCATTCGTTGTCTCCTTGCTCATTTCTCGCCTCCCTCCTCTGATTGTCTGTTCCATGCATATTAACACAGCTGAGATAAAAATATACTTGATTAAAATCACACGGGGCCCAGGCGCCCAAACAATCAACCCACAACACAAACAACACGACGACAGCGGGAAGCAGAGCATCCATAATGGATGGCATCGTCTTTGTGTGTTCACACATTTCCCTTCTCACCTGTTTGTCTGATTACCTGACCGCACCAGGCCACTCCAACACTCTCCTGAGCGTAAAAAACCATGACTCGCTTAACAGAGTATTTTTTTTCTTTTCTTTGCCTGTAAATACCCCGTTTTCTCTGTCTGAGCCAACTGAGTGGTCATTTCGATGAGAATCGTCATGCTCTCAGCTGAGACAAAAAGGATTTATTCTTTACACTGACACAATGGCTGCTCTCTGAAGATAATACAACAGATTAATAAGAAGACAGGCGCGTTTCCGTCACATGACACTGCATCATTAGATTTTTGTATTGTTACTTTGTCCCTGAGCCAGTCTCAACCTGGAATTATTCTTAGTCGGTTCAGTCATTTTCTGTTCAGTCATTCCAGAGTTATCACCCGCCGGTGACCTTATAAAAGAAAAATATCGATATAAAGCAGTGAATTTTACAGAAATTGAGCAAATGTTTGGTGTGGTAGCTGAGAGTGATTCCAAATACAAAGGGCGAACAGATCTCTTGAATTTCTCCATAACATTTTTTTTCAAGATATGACCAAAAAGGGTGAAAAAACGAAAAGATGATCTTAGTTTAAAACTCTGTCATGAAAGCTGGTGGGTGATATGCATTCCTTCAAGGAATGCTAGGCCTTATTACATAATATGTGTTCTTTTATGTGTCATTGTGTTTTAAGGATGGGTATTTTAGGCAAATTTGATCCTAATTATTCCCTTTATTTGTCCGGAATAGCCCAGATAAATGGGGGGGATACTCCAGGGAGGGCATCCAATGAAGGGCATATGATCATCAAGAATATGATCCCTTTATTGTATTGGTTGGGACTCAGATTAACAACTACCCCCTCCGGTAATGTTAGTCGATAGGATGCTGGTGGAAACTGTGCTACTGTTGGCAGAAGACCAGGGAAGAGGAAAGGGGGACGGTGGGTTAAGGGCAACAAGAGAGATAAAGGCAGCAGTGTGGAGAGTAGGGACTATTACTGGTAAAGGTGGGAGAGCTGGATGATGGTGAGAACTACCTGTCTCAATGAGATTAGCCGTTCAAATAAAAGTAAATAAATAAGGGAGAGAAGGTAGATATATTGTGGTGGATAAAAAGCGAGGCCAGGAGCGTTGGAGGTGGATTCAAGCTGTTCTATTATGGTGTAGATGGGAAGAGAAATGGAGTAGGGGTAATCTTGAAGGAAGAGTAAGTGAATTGCGTTGTGCAAATGAATAGTGTGTCTGACAGGTTCATAAGTTTGTAGCTGGAAGGGATAATGCTGAATGTTGTCAGTGTGTTTTTCTCACAGATTGGATGTCAGTTTGAAGAGAAAGAGGAATCCTGGAGTAGGTTGGATGAAGTGGCAGTGAGTGTTCCCAGCTGGACAGAGAGCGGCGATTGGAGCAGACTTCAATGGATGTGTTGGTGAAGGGAACAGAGGTGATGAGAAAGCGTTGAGGAGGTGCGGTGGTAAGAACAGAAATGTGGAAGAACAGATGGTAGTAGATTTTGCCAAAAATATGCAAAATGGCTGTGGTGAGCATGCACTTCAAGAAGAGGGAAGAACATAGGGTGGCATAAAAGACAGGAGGAAGGTGGATTATACCTGATGCAGAAGGTGCAATCTGTATGAGATTGGAGACTGAAAGGGGGTGTCAGGGGATTAAGTAGAGACGCAGCATAGGATGGTTGTCTGAAGAATGACTCTGGTGATGAAGAAGAGGAAGCGAGTGAGCGCAGAGTGAAGGCTCAAAATGGTGAACGTTGAAGGAGGAATGTTGCACAGAGTACAGAGAAGAGTTGAGGCTGGCTCTGGGCTGAAGGAAAGAGTTGCCAGATTACTGGGAAAGTACTGCAGAAGTGGTGAGGAAAACTGCTGGGAAGGTGTTTTGCGTATCCTCTGGAGAGAGGAAATAAAGACCAGGAGACTAGAAGGTGGAACAAGGAAAGAGCAGGAATGTATTCAAAGAAAGAGGTCAACAAAGTAAAAAAAAGTGGGGTAGTCGTGGAGAGGGAGAAAATAGACAGGAGTGCTGAGATGCTATGGCGAAGAGAGAGGGGACATAGGAAAAAAACTTATAGTGAGCTGTATGCGAGGCCAGACACGCAGGAAAGACAAAGGTCTTGTATTGATTGAGTTCTGAAAAGGATGTGCAGCAAGTTAAAGTGATTATAGACAGAGATGGAAATGGACTAACAAGTGAAAAGCAAGTGTTGAGAGCAGGGGTACTTTGAGGAGCTGATGAATGAGGAAAATGAGAGAGAAGAACAGATGTAGGGAAGTTAGGAAATCAGAAAGTGCAGACAATTAGTCAGGAGGCAGAAAGGGCAGCTAGGAAGAGAATGAAGAGTGGAAAGACAGTTGGTCCAGATGACACAGCTGTTGACGTGTGAAGGTGTCTAAGAGAGAGGACAGTGGACACTTTTTAACCAGATTGTTTAACACAATCCTAGACAGTGACAGGAGGCCAGAGGAATTTTAAAAGGAGTGTATTGGTACCAATTTTAAAGAAAAGGGGGGATATGAAGAGCTGTAAACCACAGAAGGATAAGCTTGATGAACCATACCATGAAGCAATGGGGAAAAGTTGCTGAAGGCAGGTTCAGAGGTAAGGTAACAATCACTGAGCAGCAGTATGGTTTCATGCTGTGGCAAAGAGCACTACAGGCTCAATGTTTGCGTTGAGATTGTGGAAGGAGAGGTACAGAGAAGGTCAGGAGTTTCACTGTGTCTTTGTGGATCTACAGAAAGCATATGATAGGGTGCCAAAAGAGGAACCGTGGTAAGGTATGAGGAAATTAGGTGTGACGGAGAAGTACGTGAGGGTAGTGCAGGACAGGCAAGAATACCAAGAAAGTGGTGAGATGTGAAGTAGGAGAGACAGTTCATCACAATATCTATCATTGTAAACATCACAGAATTTATCACTTTATTCATAAAATTTATTTTAAAACCATCCCACCAACCAGACAGTGTCTCATCTAATCTTATATACACCTGATATAACTTTTCTGTGTTTGAATACGAGCAGCAACATAAAAGTTTCACATGAAATATAGAACACCGAAACGCCGAAGCGCAGTGATTACTCTGTATTTGTCTTTGTGTCTGTTCTTGTCTGACTGGACTGAAATGTATTTGTTTTGTGTAAACAGACCGCTGTGGCTCTGCATAAGGTACACTGAGCGAGCCTCTTCGTGCAGATAAAGCTGTAATGAATTAGTGTTGCACACTTTTCCAATGCCAGCAGAAATCCGCAGACGGTGGCACGAAAACCAGCGTGAGTTAATGCAGTCGGCCCTGAGCAGAATAATTTACCATCTGCTGAAAGCCCACATCTTCTTCTGGCTCCCAGCAAACATTCTGACATTGAAGTGTTCCCGATAAAACCTGTGCTGATCATACAAATGTTGCTAACTGCATCTTTATCTACACACTTCTCTGCTATCAGCTCTTAACAGCCTCCGACGCTGCTGTAGCTATTTTTTCTTTATAATATGATGTTAAACTGATGAAACTGATTCTGAACAGTTCTCCTTACAGACATCTGTCTGACATATTAAAGCAAAAATCCGCTCAATACATTTGTGAAGAATTTGTCCATATCCTGTACATACAATATAGTCCTAACTGTGGTGGTGATTTTAGTGATTCAACTACTGGAAACCTAAACCCACAGCTTTTTGTAAGCTACAAATCAAAGAGGTGCACAGACCTGATCTTAGAGCCTTATTTCAGTATTCACTCGCAAACATTGTATAATTACTGGACACCAATTGAATCTAAGATTTTATAATTGGTTTTCATTGGGGCAATAAACAGCCCCAGGTCAATTCGTACCTCGCTCAAATTGTACATTTGTGGCTTTGGTCACTTTGTACCAATACTTTTGGGTACAAAAAGAAGTCCTCCAAGTTTGTATCCTATTTTTTTATGCTTATTTTTGTTTGCTTCATACCCGCCTCAGCCTGTTTCCTGCCCATCTTGTGAACAATTTGTACCCATCTTGGAAGCTATGCTCATTGTACATCATCAATTCTACTGTAGTGCACTTAGGAAATGAACATAAGTAGATCTGGGCCAGTATTGTTGTCCATCTGTCAATTGTCTTTGCTCGTTTGTTCTTGCCAGGATTATGGGTAGCTGGTTCCTTTCGCCAGTGGTCACTGGGTGAAAGTTGGGGTACAATGTGGACAGGTCAGCAGTCCATCATAGTCACATAGAATGAAACAGTTAACCATTGACTTAATTCAGGGTAGCCGATTAACCTAAGATGAATGTTTTCATACTGTTGGAAAAGAAATAGAGTACCAGGAGAAAACCCACACGTTCACAGGGAGGACATGCAAACACCACTCAGAAAGACCCTAGCCAGGAATCCAACCTGCAGCTTTTTTGCTTTGAGGCCAAAAAGTGCATAGGTGAGAAGAAATAACAGTTTTGTACCCAGTTAGTAGAAAAAAATCCATTGCTGTAGACAAATAGTAATGGTTTTGTATAAATTGACAAACACTGGGTACAAAATGGGGAGGGACAAATTTACCAGCAGCCATTCCTACCTCATTTTAAGGCTTTAAGGTTTTAGAGACGTAAAAACCCCTTTGATCCCAGTAGGTGTTAATGTGATTTCTTAGTTAGTAAGAATCAGTCACTTTGCTGTCTTCTGATCAGTGTAATTGCTTCCAAACACTGTTGCACTTGTTGCTAACTTGTTTTTCAAATATAAAGTGAACTTATACTTTTGTACACGTTCTGCTTTAAAGCCTGTCAGTATTTCTACTCCAGTTAGCCACAATTCCAGCAGTGTTGGATGGTGATCTGATATTCATCAGCACCATTCTGTCCAAACAACACACCGACTGGGTAACTTCTATTATTACTCTAAATCAGAAAACTGCACACTTTGGTTTCCAACGTGTGCGTTCCTGCAGTGTGTGGAAGATTCAGAAGATGTCTGTCAGCTTTCTGATAATGTGTGAGACTGAACCGAGCTGGAAAACATTCGGGACGTCGTCAGCAGTCAAACAGCCAAACGATGTGAACGATAAAGGCCTACGGTCATCCTTCTGTCCGTGTCTCCTTTTCAGCTCGAATTTTACAAACAGCTGATGACCGTGAAAACAGCGAGGAAGACGACAGGGAAAAAGGAAGAAGGATTTTTAGCATCATGTGAACAAACTCAGGGGGACAAAGTTCAAAGCTGCTGGTGTTGCTCTGGAGGAAGAGGGGATTTGAAAAAAATAAAATAAAATAAAAGAAGGTGAGGAAAGGGGGAATATGTTCGCTGCTGCTGAGATGGAAGTGAAGTGGGACACTAAGAAGTGTTTCATTTATCCACTTCCTGTCATTGTGACGATAAAGTCGGCTCACATCTGGTTATTCATTGGAAAATGAAAATGTTACAGTTATCATCTCTGACAGTGTGATATAAATAACTGGTAATTTCCTGATCTTCTCTGCTGTGACAGAGACTCAGACTGTTTCCCTGAAGCTTCTCTTCTTGCTGCTTTGAGTCTGCAGACGGAGGAACTGTTTCTGTTTTTGAAAGGGGAGTAAGTGGTGACTCGAGTGTAATCATCTCAGGAGTGCTTCCATCTCATCTCTGATATTAACCGGTAACCTAACTCAACAGTTAATTTACTGAAAACAAACTTTATTTAATCAGTGCTGTCAGTTGATGGAGTGACGATGTACTCCCCCTCACTCCTTCACCTTTAACCTTTCCCTTACCTGACTGGACAAACATGGCACTTCCTGGGCTCTCATAGATCTGTACTCACATTTCTTGAAGTAAAAAAAAAATCAAATTTCCTGTAATTCAGTGACTCCTGTTTAAGTGAGGATGTTTCTCAGACATCAGCGATACCCCCCTTCCCCAACTAACGGGTCGTTGGACACACTCAGCTGCTCTTTGCACGAGTCTCTTCTGATATAATTGTTTGCTCTGAGCTGCAAATCCTCTCCACATGGGGTGTTATAGTTACAGTCGGCTTTCACCGCTGTGCTCTGGTTCAGTTCTGTCGCTCTCTGATCGGAAACACTCCGAGTGACTAAAGGATGGGGTCTGAACAACAGGAAAACAGACAACCACACATGTACACATGCAGAAACACACAGCAGCAATTCAGATTTGTCTTGCAGAACAAAAACTGTCCTTTAACACACACACACACACACACACACACCCTCCCCTCTTCCTATTTCCAGTATTTTATCTTCTTTTCTGTCTCATTTCATTTCATTCTGCCTCTGGCTGCAGATTCATTCACTGTGAGAACAGGAAGCAGCTCTGCGCTTCATTTGCTCTTATATTCGGTCACATACCGACTGTTTCACATGATATTAAAGATGGCTGAACAGAATGAGATCAAAACCAGTTCATGTCAGAATCTCCATCAGTGTCTCTAACCTTGTCAGAGTGCGGGTTAGAGTTTCACTCAGTCTTGGTCAGAGTCTCAGTCAGAGTCTTTGCCAAAGCCTTGCAGGCAGTCGTGGTCGGGGTCTCAGTCAGTCTCAGAGTTTTAGTCAGTCTTTGTCAAAGTCTTGGTAGTCTCTGAGTCTCTGTTTGAGTGTCAGTCAGAGTTTTTGTCAGTCTTGGTCAAAATCTCAATCAGTTTCAGAGTTTTATTCAGTCTTTGTCAAAGTCTTGGTGGAAGTCTTATTCTGAGTTTCTGTCAGAGTCTTGGAGACGGTCTTGATAAGGTTCTCAGTCGGTCTTTGTCAAAGTCTAGGTAAGAGTGTCAGTCAGATTCTTTCTCAAAATCTCAGTCAGTCTCAGAGTTTCAGTCAATCTTTAGCAGATTCTCTGTCAGAGTCTTTCTCAAAGGTTTGGCAAGAGTCTCTATCAGAGTCTCAGTCAGACTCTGTCAAAGTTTCTGTCAAAGTCTCGATCAGAGTCTCCATCAGTTTCTGTCAGAATCTCTGTCTGAGTCATTGTCAGAGTCTCGGTCAGTTTCCATCGATGTCTCTACTAGAGTTTCTGAGTGTCTGGGATCTTTGATGTTCCCTCAGGTTGGATCTCACCCAGAGACATCTCAGCCCGGATAAAAATGAAACTATATCAGAATTAGTAAACAACATGTCTGAACGAGAGGGCGTCTGTCTCAAAGCCCCACAAAGAAGGGTGTCCTAGAAGGAAACGGGAGGATCTTTCTTTATTGAATATGAAATCCAGACTATCAACCCGAATTTCAGAACTAATCCAGTTTTTTTGTTGTTTTTTTTCCTTCACAGATGCGCAGCACTCGCAAGGTGTCTGTTTGGCCTGTAGGCTTTGTGGGCGGCCGAACGTACGAGCGCCCCCTTGTGTCGGGGGGTAAAGTCGTGGGCTGGTACACGGGCTGGAGACCAGACCGACCCTTTGCCACGGACATGGCAGGTAGGACGCAGGTCTACTCAGACAGGACAAAAGTCAAAATGATGATCACATTTAAAAAGATTGGACAAAGTATTTTCTGATTAAATTTATAAACATCCGATAAATCCATTTAATACTTAACAAAGCTTAAATTTTTGAACTTCAGACTCAGTGCAAACTCCTTTTGTGATGTCCTGAGTTTATTACATGAACATTTTATGACTAAAACTAAATTAAGTTACATTAAATTACTGAAATGACTATTGTTACAGGAAGAACTATCACCGACTAAAATAAAATCAGTGTTTAAATTAAATTAATTTGCACTAAAAACAAAAAGACTAACATCAAATAAATGTCTTTCTTTTCATGAAAAGGTTTGAGGTTAATATTTAACATAAATAAATATGTAACAATGGTATTAGTCACTCTGTTCTTTGAGTTTGCTGCTCTCTTCTCATTCACGATGAGTTAGAGAAAAAGATGAATGTGACATTTTGTTTTCTCTTTTAGGTTCTTAGAGTTATATTGATTTATGAAAATTCCTTATCGATCATTTCACAGTTTATAGAACCATCAGTAGTTATTATTTCTGCCTGTTTGTGCCCATCAGGACTAAGAAGAAGCAGAAAATAATATTTCTTGCGCTGTTTTCTGGCACAAATCAAAGAGGTTTTTTTGCGTTGAGCTCCTGGGTCTTCACAAATAAATTCACCGTGAAATGAGATCTGATCTTTACAGTTCAATGTTCTGATGTTAATTTCCATCCTAAATGTAATAAAAATCTTCAATGCACATGAAAGCAAACATTCAGGAGATTTGTGGGGGTTTTTTTTCATAAAATAGGTAAACAAATTAATTCAATTAAAAACAGCAAATTTGGGCAATGATAGCTTAAAACCAGATGTGTACATATACTGTAAAAACAACACAGAACCATTTTTTTCCTCATCATCTGACACTAAATCAGGTTTAACATTTGTTGTTTCAGGATTCCCAAAATGATTTATATTTATTAACTGCACAAACAATGAGTGAAACTTTTTTATTACTTATAGTTTCCATCCTTCTCATAGTATTTGGTAGCATTGCCTTTAAACTGTATGGCTTGGGTCAAACGTTTTGGGTTTACTTCTACAAGTTTCTCCCAATAGTTTTGTTGGAATTTTGTCCCATTCCCCCTGACAGAACGGGTGGAACCGAGTCAGGTTTGTAGGTCGCCTTTCTCACACAAACCTTTCAGCTCAGCTCACAAATTTTCTCTGGGACTGAGATCAGGGCTTTGTGATGGCCGCTTCCGAACGTTGACTTTGTTGTTCTTAAGTCGCTTTGTAACTAAATTGGGAGAATTCTTGTGACTCCCACAAGTCAGTGTGGCACTGCAGCACAGCTGAATACAAACTGTGTTGGACCGCTGGCTTTTACCACGCATGGACACACACACACACACACACACGTGAACCCGAGCATGTCCCTGGGATTAGATCTAATTAATCTGTTTTAGCAGGAGGAAACCTCTGTTTTTCTCTCTCTTCCACCACAGCTGAGATCTGATCCCTCCATCCTCCCCTAAACCGTTTAACTGCACATGCACACACACACACACACACACACACACATACTGTAATTATTGGCCTTTATCTTACACTCGTTGTTCTAATTACGCTGTCAACGATTTACAGCTGCAGCTGAATGAATTTTTTTTTTCTTTTTATTATTCTGCAGAGAAAATGATGGAAGCAGAGCGAACAACCTAAACTTTATTCACTCCTCAATTATTATTCATGGGATTTCCAATAGTGAGGTGTGTGTGTGTGCATGTAACATGCACACACACACACAAAAAGGTGAACAGTACTCCATCCCATAATTGTCCAGGCTCCATTGTGTCTGGATAAATGAGACAGAGCTGTGCATTTGTTCCACTAACAGCACTGTTTAACACACACAACACACACACGCACGCATACACACACAGCTGCCAGCACTTCAGCTGCAATAAGAGGGCTAAATGATGCAGGTCTGAACACACAAACACACGTTACTGCAGCCCGATGTGTGAACCCAATCAGTGTCCAGAACACAATGATGGCTGGAACGTAGGGAGAGTAGTACTTCTATATCTAAGGACAGAGGTTTTCAGAGCTGAGAAAGTTTAACTTTAAGGAACCCCATGATTTTATGGTTTTATTGTGTTTTTACCTTGATCCTGAGAGCTGGTGAAGACAGCAGCAGCTGAAGATCCTTAACCAGCAGGAGGAAATACAATGAACAGAAAAACAAACTGTCTGACAGATAGTGAAAAAACAATTAGCTCAACTTAGAGAGCACCTGTGTTACAAGCCACATGTCCGTGAGTGTGATTCCTCATTCTGGACAGTCAGATTAACTGTCTGTTTAGACGGAAAGTCGTGTTTATCCGTGCTGTGTTAATGTGACATTTTGAAAGTCTGAGCTGCAGCAAAAAGGTCCTGAAAGAAAGAAAGAAGGAAGGAAGGCGTCTGCTGGTGCTCCGAGTTCCTGCAGAGGAAAATAAAAATAAATAAATCTCACTGTTGGCTTCTGCACACAAAAGAAAAAGTCTGTTAGTGCTGGGAGTTCCTGGAGAAAAATATCATAATAAAAAAAATAACGAGAAATCTCTGTTGGTGGTGTGAGTTCCTGTAGGAAGAAAAAAAAATATTTCTAAATCTAACACAGCTGGTTTGTGCAGAAGCAGAGCAGGTTTGTCATATTTCCGATCTGGTTAGGTAAAGGTCAGTAACACAGATGGAGATAGGGTCAAAGTGATGAAGTCTCCGCGGTGTCGGAGGTCCATCAGGTTGTTGTCGTTGCTGTGTGTTTCCAGCTGTTTCCAGTGATGACTCTGCGGTCGCTCCGAAGTCGGACTGAAAATCACCGAACTCCTTAGAAAAAAAAAACAAAAACCCACCCCAGTTGTCACTGTTGAGGGATTTCAGGAACCACCTCACATGTGCGGAGACGGTCACCATGATAACCAGACAAGCGGGGGAGCAACGTGCACTGGGGAGAACTCCATCTCAGTTCTCTGTCAGCACTTTCTGTTAGAAAGATTATTACACCGTCTCTCACAGTCCCACTGGTTTTATTTTGAAGATCAGCTCCGATCTAAACAGATTTCTGATCACATATTGTGAAAACTTCTACACCTCTCTGCTTTAGTTGATGGTCTCTGACAAGTCAAGTCAAATTTATTTATATTGCACTTTTCAGCAACGAGGTGGTTCAAAGTGCTTTAACACCGGCTGGGTTACTCTGATAATCCAGCTGCTAGGTTAAAGCTGTTGGGTCATAGGTTGGGTTGGTTTGTCCAAATAATGTGTAAAAAGAGCTTAACCCATTGATTGGGTCGGAGATGAGCTGTGTCAAGAAATAAGAAAAGATAAGACGGTAAAAGCAACTTGTTAGATGTTTAACCTGGTTGGCTTTGTTAATAATTTTAGTTTGCACTAGCCAGTGAGTTTGGTTTTCTAAAATAACATAAGTTGGTGCTGATGGTGGTTAGCACCAACTAACTTGCACCAATTCAAGCTGTAATTATCCAATAACCCAGATTTTGAGTTGTCTTTAAAACAACTTTTTAGTACATTTAATTCTACATATTAGTCATTTTAACTCATTTTTTGGGTAGGAATTTGAACTTATAACCCAACACTGCTGAGTTCAAACTACCCAGGGTTGGATAAGGGGATAATTTTATAAAGGGGAAACTCAAAATAAATAAATCAAATACAATTATTATTTATTTGTACATTTTAACATAAAAAACACACAGCGCCAAATGAGCTCCTTAAACAGCTGGCTCTGTGTGTGTGTGTGTGTGTGTGTGTGTGTGTGTATGTGTGTGTGCATTTCAGCTAATGAGCTGTGTTGCGTTTGTGGCAAACTTTGAAGACAGAGATAGGGGGCTTCTATCTTAAGGTCAGCCATCTTCACTGTCATGATGGATGAGAACGTTTCACTGAGAGCCACGAACCATTCAACAGATTTGAATGAAACTCAAAAAGTAATCACTGGACGTACATCTGCAACTGATTACCTATTCATGATGCGCATTTTAAGCAAAAAAAAACCCCAAAAACTCTCCACATTTGTCTGGTAATTTTCTTCAAATTTAGCCCTTAAGATCAATTTGCAATGATTCATCCAACATGCTGTGCATACTGATTTCATCCTTTAGTCATGTAGGGCTGATTATTACAGCACAAGTGTGAGCCCAACAAACTCTTAAAAAGCAGAAAAGGCATCTTGATTTAGGACCGCGTTATGATTTAACATGGTTGGCTGTTTTACGCTATTATACAGATTTGAATGCTGCCAATCCTGCTAGCTAAGTATCTTTTTTTTCTGGTCTGATGAATCAATGTGGAGGCGGGGTATATGTATTCTGTCAGTAAAGTTGAGTTCACCTGTGACCATAGTTTCTACTTATAATCTTTAAAAAAACACACACAATGACATAAGAAACAGTTGGTCTGTCAAATAACAACAATTTGAGGCAACTTGATTCAAGATGGCTGACTCAACTGGTCAACCTTAGCAAACACGACTTTATCTCTGTCTGTAATACAAGTATTGAGCTAAATTTGATCTTTTAATTGCTGTCACTGATTGACTCTGTGAGATCATGGATAATGTTAGTTTTAAGGTTTGATCAAAAGGTTTGTCATATTAAAGTATTTTTTAATGTTCAGCTGCTGTTAGTCAGGAGGAGGAACTTAGTTCAGAGTCGTATATGAAACACGCCTCAGGTCAGGGTTGCTCTCTGTTTAACAGTGACTGGCTGCAGGTTACAGGATGCTCATCATGTAACTGCTCTGAAATCCTGTCTGAGCTGCACGTCTCTGTGTGCTGCAGCGCGGGGAAGAACACTCGTCACTCCGTCACCGTGACACAAGTTTCTGTGGTCACGTTAGCATCTGTGCGGTTAGTGAGGCTCAGCGTGAGCATCTGCCCAGGGGTCTTCTGAACTGCTCAGAATCGAGCTCTGCTTTTCTGCTTTCTGAAGTGAAAACGTGTTTGCGGTGGTTGAACTGGTCTGACACGCAGAAGCCTTTAGTCTGCTGGAGATAAAGTCAGCGTGAACCCTGCAGACAGCAACCTCCTCGCACTAGCTGCTGTTTTTCTGTCTGCAGAGAGGAAAAAACATCAGGCGCTGCAATGTAGTGGGGGGGTGAACTCCCTCATTAATGCACTGCAGCGGGGCCACCCACTAATAATTAGCATGAAAAATTATTCAGTCATTATGCAGAAAACCTTGTGCAGAGAAAAATCTGCAAACAGGCTGCTGAAACTTCAGTATTCCCCTGAGAATAATAATAAAAAAAAAATTAAAAAAAACACTGAACCTCGACTTGTTTCTGCTGTGCTCAGAGAAACAGGGGCCAGAATATTTTAGGTTAAACATCCATAAATTTCAGATTTGATTACAGTCTTTATTTGTTTCAGTGTGTTTTCTTTTCCCTTTCGGTCATCCTGAAAGATTCCCATCTTGGTTCTTTTTTATTTCCTCTCCAAGATGCAGCAAAATCAGAAACTTGTCATTTAAAAACATTTAAAACTTGGGCAGTTCTGTGGAAGTTTAATTGTGCCTCTCCTTTTAGTTTTTAAAGCTGTACATGCTTTATGTTTGCCTTCTGCAAGTGAGATGGATACATTTTTGCCATATTTGTAGCTAAATGAAACCTATAAAAGCAATAAACATCCACTTTTTCCTTTCTTATCAAGAACAAATTCTCTGTGAGATTTTTTCAGTTTTGTTGCTTATTCAGTCACGCAGATGGTACAGAGAAGCCACTGTTTTCCATTTTATAATGATTCCAGTGATTTTTAAAAGAAAACACACAATGTAAAAGAAAGATGGAAATTGTCCCTTTATATTTGCAATGAAGGACGTAAGGGTTGCAAAGTTCTTTAAACCAGTTTTTATTTGAGTCTGACTGATATTATGAAACGTCTCAGCTGATCCAATCATGCAGCTCTAAAAGTATTTGTTTTCATGGGCGTTGCACCGAGGAAATGGCACCAAAACATGATGATTTCAAAATAAAAGTATAGAAACCAAAATAAGAAGCTGCTTCTGTTCGATATGATCAAGAGCTAGAAGCAAAACCATTTTAGAGAGACTCTGAACAAATGTCAGAAGATCTGTAGATCAATTATGATACAGAAATCCTCTAAAAAAAAAGGTGGAAATAGTTTCATGGCAAACACGTCACTAACTGTCAAGCATGGTGGTGGTAACATCATGTTGTGGTACTGGTGAATCGCTTATAGAGAATGGAATAATGAAGAAGAAGGACTACCTCCACTCTTCAACTTCACCTCATATCAACAGCAGGATGGATGAAATTTGGACCCAATTGGCTGTTCCAATAGGACTATGATCGTAAACTCACATAAAAGCTGTTTTCTGATTGGATAAATTAGGCTAATATTAGGCAATCCCTCCAGGATTTCGCAGGCATTTTTTGTGATTGTTGCGGCTAAAATGCCTGATTTCGCAGGACATTTTCCTAAAAGTTGCGATAAAAAGTTTTTTTTTTACTAAAAATCAATAAAAAACCATAACTTTCAATATATAAACAAAAAATACTTACTAGTTTTGTAAGATAATTACCAACAAACATTGACATTATCAAAAGATGCTTTATTTGAGAACTTTGATAGCTTATAAACTGACATTCATGAGCATTTCTGGATTGTCCCTCGTCTGCAGCTCTCCTCACATGTTTTGCAGACACAAAGTGTTTGTCGATGGTTATGTTTGATGATTACACTGCAGGACGTGCAAAACAGCTTCCCCCCCACTCTCGTGCAGCTGGGTGGGAAACTGGTTTGCGCGGTCCTTTGCTGAAATCTTTGTGGGCAAATGTGAAGCATTAGCACACATTTTCGATTCGGTCGCTGCTCCTGCACGCTCCCGGCATTCTGATGTTAACAGGATGTGACGTCATGCATCTTCTTCGTGAGTTATTTGGGGTTATTTTGTATTTCACACTACACAAACCCACAAAGAAGATACTAGACCGCAGAAACTGTGGCAAATCACTTTAGAAACAATAAATATTGGGTTAAAGTTGCTGGAAAGTTGCAGTGTTTTGGGCAAAGTTGCAAAAAGTTGCGATTTCGCAGGGTTTGCTTGATTTTGCGTTAATAGTTGCGATCGCAACATCGCAAAATCCTGGAGGGTCTGATTAGGCTTTATTGAGTTTTCCAAAACCCTGACCTCAACCCCATTGAAGATTTGTATACTTTGCTTAAAAGCCAGACACATGACAGTAAACATCCAACCAGAATCATGGCAGAAGCTTACTGGTGGCTACAAAAAGTGTGTCAAGCTTTGGCGAGTTAGGACACAAGGATGCAGACTATGACTTGAAGATTTAGGTGCACAAACAATGACAAAAATAAAATTGCTGGTGTAGCAGCAGGTAAATAGAAAAAGGAAGCAGAAAACAACAAGCAGCACAGAACAGGACCACAAGAAGACTAGCTGGTAACGAACAGTATGACTGACCGATGAAAGAGAGCAAACCCAGAGGATAAGTAGAAGTGGGAAGAATGAATACTAGTGGAAACAGATGAGACTAATGAACACATGAGGAGCAGGAGAGAATGGAGAGAAGGTAAGAATGACTGTGGGGAAAAGGCCAATGGCAGAAACAAAAGCTCAACACAGCTGGAAGATGAATAAAACTAAATCTGTATGTGAAATTCTGACCTTGTGTGGGTTAAATAAATTCAACCTTGTGTTTACATCATGTCAGTTTTCCTTCATACACACCAGGTTTTTATAATCCATCAGATTAATCCTGGTTACGTGTGTGTGCTGTAACATCCAGACCATCTGAACTTTACTTCTCACCGGAGGACTGCCGACCGTCGTGGGTTCACATTTGACACATCGCAATCACTAACGAACTGTCAGCCTCACATGCGACCTACAATGTGCTTTAATGTCCTCTTTCCTCCTCGTCAGGCTTCGCCGTGAACCTCCAGGTGATCCTGGCCAACCCGCGGGCGCAGTTCAAGAGGCGAGGCTCCCAGCCGGGGATGCAGGAGTCCGACTTCCTGAAACAGATCACCAAGGTGTCCGAGCTGGAGCCCAAGGCTAACAACTGCACGCGGGTCAGTGATGTCTGTCACCGTGGCAACACATTCAAAACTCTTCTGACTGAGTATCAAAAAGATAACACTGAAGATATACATTGTCTTTTTTTTATTTAATCTTTATTAAATCAAAAAATATGCCTAGTTTGTGCAGCAGTTCTCAGAGTCAATACCAAAAATCATCAATCAAAAACATTTGCCTCCAGTGGTTTGTGAATATTAAAATGTTTAAATTCACTCTGTGAGATGAGTTTCTTCAGATTCAGCTGGTTCTGGAGCCGATTTCAAGAGTGAGGGGCAGCATAGTATTAAAATGCTGTTCCCCCCTCACTCTTAAAAAGGAACAGATGATGTGAATAAACACAATAACCTGTATGGAGTCAGACACCGTATGGTCTAACATGCATGTTTGACCCCCATCACAGCAGGAACTCACCACAGGATGTCTCTCCTCACTATTGACAGCATGAGTCACACCCAGAGCTCCTGGCTCCGTCTAAACTTAGAACCTCACAGCCTGAATTGGACTGAGGTGGCTCCGTAGCTCCATCCGTTCTTGTTGTGCAGCTCAGTCAGCTCTGATTGATGGCGGTCATCGGAAATCAGCGCCGCTCTCGTTGGCGCTCCGCTTTATGAAGCCACTCATCGTCCTGACAGAACCTACTTTAAGGACCGCTCGAGACGAATGGATCTTATTGGGTTTCCTTTTTTCAAGCGACAAACGAGCCACACATGGCACATGCTGCTGCACGTGGACCGAGCCTGGAAAAAGCAACACATGGCTAGGTATTCAGGAGCTCAAAAACGTTCAAGACCATGTTCATCCACAAGAAACTGGATCTGGATCAAACATTGAGAATTAAATTTTTAACTAGAAGCACTTTGAGAACACAAACATCCACTAAAGGTCATAGGGTCACTGTCTGCTTGGAATCCTGAATCTGGATCATGATACGGATCACCACCAGAATCTAATCACTTGGTCTTTGCAGCATGTTTGAGGTTTCCTGAAAATTTCCTGAAAATCTGTTTGGAACTTTTTGAGTAATCTTGTGCACAGACAGAAAAAAATCAACCAACCAACCTCAGTAGTCTCCGATTCTGGACCTCAGTGCCCAAGGTCCTACGTGTTTTAGATGCTCCGAGACACCTGATTCAGATGATTGAATTACCTCAGTATCTCATTAAATTCTGCAAAAACCTGGTAGTTACTCATTTAAATCAGGTGTGCTGAAAGAAGGAACCATCTAATCCAGGGATGTCCAATCCTGGTCCTGGAGGGGGCCACCATCCTGCATGCTTAAGGCGTTTCTCTGCTTTGACACACCTGATTTGAATGACTGAGTGATTGACAGGCTTCTGCAGAACTTGAAGACCTGCTGAAGAGGGTCCAGGACCAGGGTTAGGGACCACTAGTCGACTTGGCCACAGAATTCTGGGCTGCATGTGGCGAGAACCTGCAGAACCTTCACAAACTGGTGCAGAAAACAAGAAATATCACACAGGTCTTGCAGTCGAATGAATACTGAAACCATGAAGGGTCTATTAAAGTCTCCCAGGTTTCAAACACTGATACAGACAGCCTGTAACATGAGCTGGATACGAATAATGTGTAAAATAAAACATAGTATTTGGATGTGGAGCTGATTTGGGGGAGTGGAAGTCTGTGTTTGGTGCAGAGGGAAGCATGAAATCAGCAGCTGATTAAGCCGACAACACAGAAAATAAAAATCAACGTGTGGGAGTACACGAGGAGCAGGTTTCCGTAATCAGAGTGGAGATTGTTGTTCTGTAATTTTATGTTCTAGGGTTGGAGTACAACCATAACATCAGTCTGAACTAACGGTCCATCGTGTTTGCGTCTCCACCTAGCACAGCTAACATCTGTCCTCCCAGAACCTGTGTGTCTGTTTCACCCGCAACCAGCAAGTGGAAAATGTACATGTCCTGCTTCTTCACGTGCGTGCCAGGCACACTCTGTAATTCTCTGCTTGGTTAGAGAGAAGTGTTTCAGGGCCGGGAACTGCTGAAGCATCATTTCCAGCTGGCTGCTGCTGCAGGCAGATCCGTATTGGACTTACAGAACCACGAGCCCGTCGTGTTGCTGAGTCGGATCTTGGTGGGCTCATCCGTCATCAGCCAGGAGGAAGTTATTAGTTTTTTATCTCACCCCTAATACAACAGCAGGACGTTGATGCCTCATCACTTTACAGACAATTCCTTACGGTTCCGCTGGACGTCGCTGATCATCATTCATGCAGACTGTGAAGCAGAACCACACCAATCGAGTCCCACACGTTTCTCTGGAACCTGTGCTGATCTGCACCAGATCTTTATCAGATGGTTTATTATTGCTCTAAAGCTAGAACCAGTTTGGACCAAATCGGACCATTGTGGATGAAAGTAGGCCACACTCGGCCAGTGTGGACCAAATTTTACCCCAGTGGACATCTTTTGTGCTTCATATGTGGTTCAAGAAGTTTCCTGAAGGTGCCAGATTTTGAGCTTCAGGTTTTTGGAAAATGGTGAGCCCTTATTTTTTTTTTAATATAAGTTTCTTCTAAGTAGGAAAATATTCCTGGAACTTTTACAAATGTGTACAAATGTCTTCAGCTGTTTTTCTTTGAACTTTGGCAAATTATAAAGACATTTTAAGTCCAGTGAAATCAATTCAGTTTAAGTAAACCATTTAACTCTGGAATGAACAAGGGATGAACCAGTAGTGTGTCGACACGTAAAAAAAAAAAAGACGACTTAACAACGAAGCCATTTTAAATGGGATTTTTGGACTTTTTGTTTCTAGCAGCTTGTCAAAGAGACACAATTTGTTACAATTTTTTAAGGTGACTATGAAAAGTACCAAAAATAACACAGTTTGACAAACGAAAAAAGAGATTTTAGCTCCAACAAGGTGATTCCCAAAGAGCTGTAAGCCGAATACTTGACATACAGTAGATGGAGCATATGTCTATCAGGTCTTCGATGGACTTTTTTTTCCCTTTTCCCTTAAGACATGACTTTCAGCCACTGTTTAGCTGCTGAAGAATCTTTTAGACCTGGCACTTCTATCCTCCACATGCACTTAACTCAGCTGAAAACATGACATATCTCAGCATGTTTTTTAAAAAATAACTAACAGCTCATTGAGCGTCACCTTGTTGGAGGTAAAATCCTATTTTCTCTCAAAGGATATAGTTCTTGTTGTATTTCATAGATTTAAGTAAAAAAATGTAATGTTAGCTCTGTGTCTTGGTGAAGGGTAAACTGTAGACTCTTCAGCTCAGGAATGGTTCAAGTATGAACCGAGTATCTGAGATCAGATCAGAACCCCGAGCCTGACCTTGACTACAGAGGGCAGAAATACGCATGTGATGGTGGGTCAGTTTCCTGCAGACAACCGACAGGAGCTGTAATGTAGTTAGAGCGGGAAAGCAATGGCAACAGACAGCAGCGACAGGACAAGAGGGAGGTTGGGGAGGGGTGGGCAGGAACAGATGGAGACAGATGATAGCACACGAGGAGGTAGAGGAGAGAGAAGAGGAAGGTGTGCAGAGAAAGGAAGAGATGGACGGATTTGGAAAAAACAAAGCAGACAGTGCGAGAAGAAGAGACGGAGGTCTGCTGCTGTAAAAGACTGAACTGCTTTTCGTCATTTACATCTGGTTCCAGCTTGCAGCTCAGCTTCATTTTTTCTCCAAGAAATAAAATGACCAGCACCCTTTGTGAAGTTACAGCTGCAGCACTGAACCTCAGTCTGACACTGGCAAACCATTAGTACATCAAAGTTATTAAAAGTAGCTCTGCAGTGCAGTAAGGAAAACCTGTGTTCATGTTGGGTAGCTCTGTGTCGGTTACTGAAAGGCAGGATGTCCCGTGGCTCCAACAGCTCCGAGAAGTGACAAAAAACAGTTTTTCTCCACCACAGCAATGGGCTACTCAGCCTGAGCGATAGATTCAGCCTTTTTTTGGGAAACTTTTTGTGTGTGGCTTTGCGATGCTAGCTTAAAGATTTAGCTTGGCGAACTTAGCCAGGTGTTTGGACTTTAAATGTCTAATTCATTTGTTTGTATTGACTGTTCCTCTATCACTACCACCACAAGAAATACAGGAAATGTAAATGTTGTGGATAGCGACTGAACAGTACAATGCAATACAATTTTATTTATAAAGTGCTTTAAAAACAACACAGCTGACCAAAGTGCTGTACACCAGCTAATAAAAACACAAGAGGTAAAATGCATGACATTAAAAAACAAGAACAAAACCTATAAAATTGAATAAAACAATCAAAGCAATAAAACAGTTAAAACCATAAAACAATAAAAGCCAACATTTCAAACTGAGTTAAAAGCCACAGAGAAAAATGTGTTTTAAGAGATGATTTTAAAACAGGAAGTGCTCTTATTTTGTATTTTAAAATACTTTCATACCACAAATATGTTGGCATGTCACAACACAACGCTTTACGGCAGCTTTATCACAAAAATGCTGCTGTAATATGGCATGGTTGACGTAAAACCAGGGACAGTAAGTCATCAACAGAGATTGGAAGCGGAGCGATCAATGAGAAATGATTTGATCAGGACCCCGTGTCGATCTTAAATATCCCTAGATTTAAGTATTTTCAGATCAGTGTTACTCAGAACAAAACAGGAAAGGCAACAGGCTTTTAAAAGTATTTAGGTTTGAGAGATGAAGTCGTATTATTCACTTGGTGTCTATTTCTATGAACGAGCATAGCCTTTCAGATATGCTGAAAGCCCTCTGATTCTCATTAGAAAATGCCTCTTAGAATCTGGAGGATGCAGGCTGGCCTCCTGCTCCTCCTGTGTGAGATAGATGCACTCGGTGCATCCGGGACAGTGTTGTCAGATGATATCTGCGGTAAATCAATAGAAGTCCCAGGTGCTCTGGGGTCTGTGAAAAGAAATCCGTTCCTCCTCGGTGAGCTCCCAGGCGCCTCGATGATGTAGGACCTATAGAACCTGCCTCAGACACCACTGGGCCTCTTGTTTGCAGATCTGTGGCCCACACTTTCTCCTCGGGGCTTAGGAGTGGCATTTCAAGTGCTCTGTCTCAGCGATCAGAGTTCTGTCTTTATTTGTGTCTGTATTTACGTTCAGCCATTCTAAGCCTCTCCGTGTCCGCACATCTCGAATTAGCTGCAGTGAAATGACAGGAACGGTCATTTCTCTCCTCCCTGTGAGCCGTTCTGTTTACCAGAGGTGCAGCACAGTAGCCCAAGTGCGAGATAAGGGTCACTTCTTAAGAAGACTTTTGGCTGTGCTGACTGCATTTCAGCCAGGAAATGGGGACTGATAGTTTCATGACTGGAGCCCCAGTCCTGCGCAGACTTTCTAAAGGAAACAAATAAAAACTGAGGTCCATTTTTAGAACAAACCCACATGCGCGGAGATAGCCTCTGATGTTGTGGGTGTCAGTTTAGCCACTTCAGAGACTCTGGAGAAAGTCTACAAAAAGCAGTTAACCTTATTTTTGATCTGAAACAGTTCTGCACCCACCATGGCTTTCGACTACATGTGTCACAGTTCTCAATCAGTATCTACTCTCTTCTGAGGCCTGGCTACCAGACAGGCTGTTTAGCCCTCAGCCTGCATTTAGTTATTCACAATTGTCCCTCAGGTAGCCATGGCAGTATGTCTGTTCTGAGTGATAAGTTGACTATTCTGTTGCCATAACGAATGAGATCCTGTAGGACTGTTAGCGCTCCTGGAAATGGCAGATAGAGCTGGAATTCTGTTTTAATGGAACACCTGTCTGGCCACCCTTCCTCCTTCAGCTCTCAGAGTATTCAGTCACTCTCCTGGCGTCTCTGGATCTCTCTGAGCCTTGCTTCCGTGGCCGTTCAGCTTGCAGAGTCAACATACGAGTCCTCTTGTAGCCCCTTAGTTGCGTTGCAGCCAGGAGCTCTGGAGAGAACATCAGCTGTTGCGATATCTTTGCCGGTATCATGGAATTAAAAAAAAAAAAATCTCATCAGTCACAAGCACAGTAGCTGTACAAGAGAGAAGTTCATCCAGGCTTTGTGAGACCACAGCGAGACTTAGAGGCTCGTAGTTAGTTTCAGTGTGGAAACTTTACTCAACTAGAAGCTCAACAAACCTCTCACAGGTCGATTCTTATCCAAGGGCCTGACTTTTAGTTTGTGCGTGTCACTGTTATGTGCTGCCAAGAGCTCTTGAAGCCTGTGCTACCAGTGTTCGCTCTACATCTGCTTGCTGTTGGAGAAGCACGGCTCCTATTCCATATATTCCATATGAGGATGAATCAGTTGTCACGTGTTTCAGCCCTGTGGTTAGACCGTGCTAGCCCTGGGGGGGTGTTGTCAGCTCTTGTTTGATACTGTCAAAAGCGTGCTGCTGCTATGGCCCCCAGGACAACATATTTGACTGCCTCAGCAAATCTCTTAAGGGGCTTGTTTTTTTTCCACCTGGTGAATCAAGAACTTCTCTGTCATCCCTCATCAGTGTTTCTGGGTACCTCTACGGTTCTCCTAACATTCACCTTCTCGGGGTCTACACTGATCCCTGACAGTTCAGTGACTTGCACCTTGAACCTTGAAAACTCACACTCTCTCCATGGTCTTTTTGTGAGGCTCCCGAGATGAGCAGATCATTCATGTGACAAAAAAAACAACAACCCTCTTTTAAGTCAAGCCAGAAGTGCGTTTTTGGTTGTATTTTGGTGCTGATGAGATTGCAAAGCATAGATTTTAAACAATCTGCCAAAATCCAGTATTAGCATCTAACTTATTTTGGTTACAGCGAGCTGCCTTACAGACTGTCCATTTAAAGGGAGTGCATGTTTCTCTCTCATCACATCAGAGCAAATACTCACCCTGCCCGCGCACTTCGAACCACCACCACAGGTGCGCGCCCCTCCATAGGCTCCTCTATTTTGCAGATGACTCCTTGCTGCTCCACGAGACTCAGCTTCTCTTTAACCCTTAGCAGGAGTGGTAGGCAGACTCACTTTGGTGTCGAGAGGGTAAAAGTTTGTCGTTGGGTTCAGAACAATGTTGTAACCACCCTCTGTTTTTCCTAGTCCACTGAGCAGGCTTTGGGAATTCCTGTTTTACAGCTTCTATGGAATCAAAGCTGACGTGATTCAAACTTGTAAAAGTAGTACCATGACATGTCCTCCCTGCAGCGGTGTAAACAGCCGTCTCACAACATAAATGTCCTCTCTGTGACTCCTACTGTTCTTACTGAAAGAGGCTGTGAGCACGCCTTTTACCTTCAGATGTGCTCCTCTTGCCCCCTGCAGAAACCCCCTTTTTTGGCTTATCCAGTGTGGCAAACCTTTGTACTTGATTTCTGGGACAGCAGTGACATCAGTCTTAGATACTGTGTCATAATTGTCCACCTATGCTGTACGTCTGTCACCCATGGAGTGTCTTTCAGCTGAGAGGGAAGTCAGGGAGGCAGCATCATCATCCACACTGATGCTCTCTGTCACTGATGTGGCATTTGCCTCCCAAAGTATTTTTGATTTCCGCAGACTTTGGCAGAATGTCCTCTTTTTCTGCAATGATCACACTGCCTCCATCGCCGGACATTGTTGCAGACTTTGGCCTTCTTTTATGTCTTCACATTTTTCTTTTTTTCTCCCCGTGGCATTTTCAGAACTGTTTGTGCAGCGACTTTGGCTGTTCGGAACGAAATGTCTGATTTAAAGTTAGGGCTCAGTATTTCTTGTTGCTTTACAAGCTCACGTCGTTGAGCTCGCTTAAGTGCTTCCTCTGGAATCAATTTTGGGTCCTTGTTCTGCTAATCATTTATCTAACGGACCTACAGCTCTTCCGTTACGCAGCAGATTTTTACAGCTAAACAATGCGGACGGTGCGAGAATCTGACACATAATTTGTTTGCTCAGCCGACTGTCTTCTGGCAGAGTTACAGAATGGGATTGTTTCTCCTTTTTCTTATTAATCAGTTGAAAGACGATAAAATTCTCACTGATCTTCACTGCTGTGGTTTAAAACAAACATCTCCGCAGGAGGTTTTATTAATTATTGATTACAAAGTGTAACATGGAACAGGCTTTCTGTGCCAACAACACTTTAGGAATTTCTTTCCTGTAAGACAGAAAAACACATTTCTCTTCAGTGTGATCATCACAGTCCAACCTGTGCTTTGATGGTTAAAAGCTTCGGGAATGAAACAGGATTTCAATGCAGTCGCCCAGGATTGATGTTATCTGGAGGTAAAACGGCCTCCTCGCTAATTCTTTCCTCCTCTCCTCTCTGATGGGGAGTAACAGTCCGCTCTCTGAAATAAAAATAACCTGCCAAGGCTTTTTTGTCTCCGGGCTGCCTGAGGGAAGAAGAGACAGACAGCACAGGAGGGAAGGATGAGGAATGGGAGCGGAGCGGGAGAGACACGAACGTGATGGATGAACGACGAGCCAAGTGTGTGTGCTCCAGTCGCCGCGACATTAGCCTCATCAGAAATGCAAAGCGGGCCAATTAGTGGCACCATGTGCAGGAAGTGACACGTTCCACCTGAAGGAGCCCACAGACAGTGTCAGTGTCCACAGCTAGCTATAAATCATGCCTGTGAGAGCGGCGCTCTCAGCACGCATTAGTTAGAGCTCTAAAACTAGAGAAACACTATTTAAAAAGAAAAAGCTCTGTGCATTCACGTTGAATAAAGCTCAGTCTGTGCAGTGTTTTCTCACCATTATAAAACTGTTAAACTGGTTGGAAACACAATGCCGTCCTGTGCAGTTGCCCACCACCGCCGCCGCTGCTTTTAATTTGATCCATTCAGGAGGTGTCAAGACTGTCTCTGGTGGGTGGAGGCTCTCCTGGTGAGCAATACGAGGATACAGCTCAATCAGCTCAAAGTTTCAACATCAAACGGATCCACTTTCATTTTCTAATAGATCCACTGTTTGGTGCAGTGTTTCATCATGCTAAACATCTAGAGCGGGCCTATTCAATAAGCGGCCCCAGGGCCAGATGCAGCCCTTTTTTTTAAATTTCTTTGGGCCCCCACAAAGCTGCCAAAATCCCAAACTGATGTCTGAATACAATTCTAAAAGTAGACATTTCAGAGCTACCACTACACATTCGGCCATTGTTATGCTGTTGATGTGGCAGCCATCTTGAATTGACTCTAGTATGCCTTAACTGACCCTCAGTTACAACAGGACATATTTTCAACACAATATTTGTAAAATTGACTGCAATACAGCCTTTTTTGTGTCTTCTAATGACAGCTGGCTATGAAGGGCAGCTTGAATTAGGTTGGCTCCAAAAGTTATTCAGTTGTAGATGTGTACACTGATTATTTCCTGAAAGTTTCAATAAAATCCCCCCAGTGGTTCAGGAGATATTTCACTAACAGACAAGACTGTGCTCACTCTAAATAGTTAATTGCAAAATTTAAAACAAAAATTTTGCATCTTCTGTTGGAGCTCAGAATATATGTTGGGGATAAGTCTCAGCTACTACCACACCAATTTTTTGCTTGATTTGTTAGCCATTGTTTAAGGTCAGTTGGCTGTGGCAGCCATCTTGAGCTGGGTAGATTCCAAAACTGAGTCAGTTTTAGATGTATGTCCAATAATTACTTTCTGCAAGAAATAAAATCTGTCCAGTGGTTCACGAACTATTCTGCTAACAGACAGACAAACGAACACACGGACAAGGGTAAAAATCTAAACACCCACCTTCATAGTTCTCACCTGTGGTCCTCAAACCTACACTAGTTCTTATACTTGGCCCACTTGGAAATGAAGTTGAACAGCCCTGATGCAGTGCTCTATTCTCCAACAGATCCAGTTTCATTGTCCAAAGGATGTGGGGTTTCATGATCAGATATGGGTTTACTCCGGGTACTCCAGTTTCCTCCCACAGACTAAAAACATACACGTTAGGTTAAATGGTAACTCTTAAATTGTCCCTAGGTAAACATGAGAGTGTGAAAGGTTGTGTGTCTCATTTGACTCCATCTGTCTCTGTAATGGCCTGAAGACATGTCCGGGGAGTAACATACTGTGCATTTGACACAGTTCTTCTGCAGACAGCATCAGCTTGTCCTCTAAGATGTCCCTATATGTTGGTGCATTTATTTTACCCTCTGTCTTGCCAAGCTTTCCAAGGTCTGGCTGCTGAGAAGCACTTGACCATGGAGTCTTCCCTGTGTCTTTTGGCAAGCTCTAGTCGAGATTGAATAAGTTCTTTTCAACAGTGGACTTCTCTTTGTCACTCTCCCATAAAGGTGAAGAACCTAGTCAACATTTGTTATATGTAGTTTCTCCCATCTGACCTGCTGAGCTCCCAGGTGTCTTGGTGGTCTCTCTCACTGTTCTCCTTCTTCACTGTCACTCAGTTTGTGAGGACTGAGCTCTTGGTAGATTTACACATGTCCCATATTCTTTCTGTTTCTTGATGATGGATTTAACAGAACTCCTGGGGATGTTTAAGGCCTTGGAAATCCCTTTGTATCCATCCCCTGACTTGTACTTTTCAATAATCTTTTCTTTGAGTTGAACATTAAGGCGATCACTTATTCCATTTTCTTGTCTGACTGACATTACTTTGTAGAAATTTGATTTCACTTTGTCATTGAAGAGGGTTCTTTTAAAGTCTTTTGTCAAAAAAGGTCAATTTATATTGACCATGACTAACTTCCAATAGCAATAAAGCATCCAAGGGAGTGGATCATTTTTATAGGCAGTGTGCGTTGATGTCAGACAGGAACCAGTCTGCGGTGGTCACCTCAGATCTAAGTCTGTAATATTGGTGCCTTTTCGTTCTACAGGGTTTGGATCTTTGAGGCAGTTTGTTTAAGGATGATCCAGACAGACCTGTTTTCATTTCAGTAAAATATAATAGAAAAACAATACTTTTAAACAAGGACAGTATAACAGGAGAATAAAAAAAATTCTTTTTTCCAATTTAATCAGTTCCAGCTCATCACTAACAGCAGTCGGTCACTCTGCTGGCTGATTCACAAATAAAAATTCAACAATTTCAAAAAGGTTTTCTTGCTTTGTTCCTGTGCTAGTAGTCCCTGACATCCGTGGACTCCCCCACAAACTATTGATAAAGAGAAATAAAGACAGTCATTTTAGTCTTTTACCAACACACCGATATAGAGGAGATACAAGGTTCTGTTGGACTTGACCGAACCACAAGGAAACAAATCTGTTGTTTTGTCTTTTTTTTTGCAGGTTCTGGTTTGGCACACCCGCACAGAGAAACCACACCTGGCAAACGAGCCCAAACATCGAAAGGACACGGTGTTCATCGAGGTGTGACGGTTTCCATTCGTTCCCGTCTCAGCCGCGGAGTGAACGACCCCGGTCCCGCTCCCGTCGGGTCAATCCGCTGACGGTGGACTCAGACTCAAAAACGAGCCGCATGATTCACGACTCCTGACCGTCAAACATCGTTTTCTGACATCTGTGACACCGGATACTTTCATGAACGACCATTTCTTCCATCTGCAGCCTGCCGATATTAAAACTGAAGTCTAAATGTAAAATGTCATGCTGCTGAACTGAAAAGTGCCATGTGAATCATCTAGAACATTGTTTTGTTTTTTTATTCTCATTGCAGTTTAACTGTGACATTGTGGTTTAAATATATCCCGTGTTTAAGAAAACTGGGTTCTGGCTGTTTGAGTGATGATAAAAAAAAAAAAATCCTGATTGTAAAGCACACATTGGAAGACATCTTTGTTTCTTTTTGCTTACAGACAGAAGAACTGGGATCAGAATACCACAGAGGCAGCTTGTTGTGATTACTGAAACGGGGAATATATTTCCATCCATCCATCCATTCTCTTCCGCTTATCCGGGGTCGGGTCGTGGGGGCAGCAGCCTAAGCAGGGAGACCCAGACTTCCCTCTCCCCAGCCACTTGGGCCAGCTCCTCC
>NC_051451.1:10135015-10224057 GCF_001649575.2 Kryptolebias marmoratus
GCGTCCGGGCGAGGGAACACTGTGTCCAATATTTATGTTCATCATAAGGGATCTTTGGGCTGCACTTCATCTGGCCCCTCACCTAGGACCTGTCTGCCTTGGGTGACCCTACTAGGGGCATGAAGCCCCTGACAGCATAGCTCCTAGGATCATTGGGACACTCAAACCCCTCCACCACGATAAGGTGGCAGCCCAGGGAGAGGGGGAATATATTTATGAACAGAAATATACTTAATTTGTCTAAAACAGGAAACAAAGATTAGCTTTTAGAGCATTTTCCACCTTTGTTGCTAGGCTAACATGCTTTACATCTGTTACATTTTTAAACATAAATGTGTCTTAAGTGATTGCAGTGTTTGAATCCGTTTATAGTCAGAACACAAACTGTAGAAAATACTTTATTTACAGTCTGATTTGAACTGATTAAGCTTTCATTTTTCCTTTTTTCCTCTCCAGCCAATCGTTACGCTAAGCTAAGTTAGCAGGATTTTAACTCCATCTAGCTGAACTGTAAACTCCGACAAACAGATTTATCTTCTCGTCTTCGCAGTGGTGTGTAAACGCTCATCAGGTTGACAGACGGAGCTCTAGGCTGCTTTGTTTTTGATAAAAGATTGAAGTTCTGTGTCTTACAAACTGCACCCCATTCTACCCAAATTAAAAAAAGGTGCTTTGAGACCAAACAGTCTTAAGGACTCGTTGAGGGTCCTGCTGACTGTTAGTCCCACTCTGGAGCAGATAGGTCCTACGTGTTTGCCCTCACCCTGTCAGAGGAACACTGCGATTGTTCAACGGTCAGCTCAGCCTCGTCTCTTATGATTGTGACATTCATCATCAACAACAATGGAGGACTCAGTACCTGGGGCTTTGTGTTGTGAGTCTTTGGTTCATTTTGAAAGCAGAGTTCAAAAAAGCACTACAAACCTTCAGTAATAGGAGCCAAACCAGTCCACTTTGTGCTGCACACATTCAAAGAAGAGACACATCATAGCAGACAATGGAGACAGTTAAGTAGCTTCTACTTTATCAGTGTTAATGCAGTTTTAATAGTGTGTGTGCTGGAAGAGTCTTTAATTTACTTGGCCAATCAATGTACCATAAAATGTGAACCAATCACATCCTCTAATGTCACTGTAGAGTTCCCATTGAGCCAAGATACAGCCTACGCTGAAGGAGCAAAAAAAAAAGATCTGGTAAGTTAAAAGGACTGCGAGCAGCCTCAGTATTGACCACGTGACGATAAACTAAAACAAAAATGCAAACTGTGTCGAATGGTTATAAGGATCAAGTGGTGTCCTGCTGTCCGCTAGCACCTGCTGTGACGTTACATCAAAAACTGCGGTCAGATAGAAAATAAAGACAGGAATAAATCCAGGATTCAACAGCCTTTATTCCTTCATAAAACGTGAAACTGAAAAGAGGAGAAAACATTTTCCAAGGAGCGTTCAAATCAAAGGTCATCAAGACAGAAACACAGAAACTCTCCAATGTGTTTACGGCTTAAATGTACGAGGCACCAGTTAATGTAATCACACTGATGATAAACCTGGAGGACATTAGATGAATTAAATATGTCTAAATGTTGGTTCATGGCAGAGGGAAGCTCAGAGTCTGCTGGACCGTGATGATGGGACCCATCCAGGAGTTTCATGTAGGTCCAATTGTTCCAGCTCTGTCCGGTCCAGTTTCGGACCCTCCCATTGGTCGTCCAGGTTTATTTACCACAGGCTGTTTGTTCCGTACAGCTCACGACCAAATACCACAACAATGACATCTGAGTTCAGCACCATAAAGGACAGGAGGTGGTGGGGGTGGGGGTGGGGGTGTCACACTGGAGCCATCCAGCCATTTCAAGTGCAAAAAAAAAAGAAAAGAAAAAAAACCTCAACCCGACGCCTGACTGCTCTCACACATCGATCTGAGCGACAATAACAGGTCTGAGATGAAAATGAACGTGATCCTGAACTCGTCGGAGCTGAATATTTACAGCCTTTTGTTCTGGTTGGGGTTTGTTTGCACCTCGTCTGTGAGCAGCGTTAAACCTACGTCAGACGAGATGTACAGTAATTTAGCACAGCTATACCTCACAGGAGACACTCGTCTACAAAGCGCCCCCATCCCCCTCCACACACACACACACGAACACAGCCACACACTTACATATACACACACATAATGATGAAACTAAAAAAAGGCAGCTCAAGATGTGATGGTATCGAGGGCACAAAGTTCATTTTCACAGAAATACAGAACTTGGCTGTGGGAGGGAGTTACAATTTACAGTGGAGAAAATGGGTGGGGGTTACAGATCAACCACATGACAGTCATATTTAATGAACCACAACTGGCTAAGGGTCCTGATGATGAAGATGATGGAGGAGAAGCGTCAACAGCTTCCTCCTCTGGTCAATACCCTGTTTTTTTTTGTTTGTTTTTTAGATGACAGCAACAGAGCGAAAAGAAAATACATTTTTGAAAAGAAACCACAGCTGTCTTTTTCTTTTTTTTTCTTTTCTTTTTTTACTCACTGGGAGGGGTGGGGTTGGGTGGAGGGGTGTTCACATTGGCTTTTAGTGGATAGTCAAACTGACCCACACCACCTCCCCGTATCTTATGTTATCAGCTGTGAGGAGATGAGTAGTTTAGGGACCAGAATCCCCCGCCCCACCGCGTCATCCTCCGGACCCCACCCGTGTCACTTCCACAGCTGGGTGCTGAGGGTCTGGCCTGAAGCTGGAGCTGTGGTCAGACCAGCCTGGGGGGCGCCGACTGTAGACCCTCCGCTGCTCACAGCCACGCTGGACATGTGCTGGGTCATCTGAGAGGAGGAGGCAGTGAAGGGTGGTGATCGTCAGCACTTTCATTACATCATGTCTGAAGCATCATTATCACCCCTCCCCCTTCTCTCATCTATGACTCCACCTGCCTCTCCTGCACACTCCCACCACTCTTCACCACCATGCACCCCACCCACACAACATCCACCTTCCATTTGGTCTAATCTATTATAAAAGTGCTGTGGTGCAGCCCTGCTCACTTATCTGCTCAGCGGAGAGCTGTAGGTGTGTGTGCGTGTGTGTGTGCGCGCGTGTTCATCCAATCCGGACATGTGTGCATCCAAGCACTCATGCACCAGCTCCCCAGTCTTGTGCGCGCTCACATGTCCACACCTGAACACCCCTGTGCGCCTGCAAACATCTGTGTTTGTGAGGACCCTTCTCACTGTCAGACACGTTTTCTGTGTCATGATGTCCTTATTTTTCATTTTTACCTACTGTTCTTTAAAGTTTGTGGGGGATAAAACTGAAATTACTTTTATGTTTAACGCTCATGTCAGGATGACCATGAAACCTTTGATTAACAACAGCTTTTAAACCCTGTAAGCTTCAAGTTGGATTACAACCAAAGGGTCAAAACATGAATAAATAAACTGAAAGGAGAAAAAAAAAAATCACTATTATACAGAAACTTCATTTATTATTGAAAACTGGTGAAGCAGCTGAATAAAGCTGCTCCTGTGGTCATCAGTGCAGTGGGTTTTAAGAAACCCGATGTCAAGGTTTAGGCAATGACCAACAAGCTGCTTTTATTGTGAAATAAAGATGAACTTCCCGTGTGTTACCTGGTTCATTGCCCCCTGGTCCTGCTGCATGTTGCACACGTTCTGGTCTTGGTTGGCTGCCGGCCCCCCCTGCACAAAACCCCTGTTGGGCAGCGCCATCATGGCTCCTCCCCCCATCATGGTGGTCGGTGGGATGAAGTTCTGTGGAGTGAGCGACGCCTGAGGCTGGCCAACGCATGCACCTGCTGGACCAAACACAGCAGAGGGTGGGGGGTGGATGTTACTACAGGGGTCAGTAAAGCCCTCCTCACTAACAGCCTCTCAGGTTGGTTTCTAACTACTGAAGGATCTCAGAGACGAGCGCTCACATTTTGACGACATTACATCCAGTTGGAGCTGAGGCTGACTGCAACTCTGACCGGAAATCTCCTGAATCCAGACCTGAAACCGGCCCCAGCTCAGATGGTCCTTCAGTTAAATCTCTCATCTTCTGTATGATTTATTCTGCTAACAAACAAGCAAACTAGCCAGGAAATCTTGATCCTGGATGTATCAAGACTCCTTGATACCTCAAATATTTGCATCAAATATTTGTTTAGTCAGTCCGAGGCAAAACTTTTTTTCCCGATAATAATGAGCTGTTGAGCAGGAAACAGAGCTGCTCATGTTTTCTGTGCCTGTGTAGGCAACCGTTCATGCTCATAGCTCGAATGAGCCGAAGCGTTCCACTCATTGGTCTACAGATTTCACTTCAGCCACAGTTGCTAATGGTGTCCTGATTTGTTAACGCTGTTCGAAAGACAAGAAGAAGAAACTAAGTTTGAGTGATTTATCACAGGTTTTGGTTCCTTGCTGTCCTTGAGGGATAAATTATTCAAATGATGACAGCAGCAAGTCTCCTCACACATTTGTGTTGTTTTTCTTCTTTCCCTCCTGGTTTGACTCGCGTTTTGTTTTGTTTTTTTTGTCCGTTGCGTCTTTGGAGCCATCATTTAAGATGGAAGAGGTGGGCGCTCAGTCAGTGCGGTGACAAGAATCTGAGCTGTGTGCGCTTGTCCGCTGAGGGGGCTTGTGAACAGGTAACAATGACAAAATGTACGTCGAGGGCCGAGCGGACGCAAAACGCATGAATGAGCATGTGACCGCCGTCAAGCTCTCCTTTATTCATCACAAGCACACAGTGAGACACTCCTAAAGCTAAGACAACAACCAGGAAAAAAAGGTTTTAGGAGCGTCTCGTGGCTCCTGAGTTTTACTGGCAGCACCTGGAAAAGCAGCAGTCAGAT
Organism: Kryptolebias marmoratus; assembly: GCF_001649575.2. Taxonomy (NCBI): domain Eukaryota; kingdom Metazoa; phylum Chordata; class Actinopteri; order Cyprinodontiformes; family Rivulidae; genus Kryptolebias; species Kryptolebias marmoratus. The sequence continues at coordinate 10,139,864 of NC_051451.1, forward strand.
GGACAGGTGGACTGATAACATGTCATCATGCAGACATAAATCTGGACCATGAAGAGTTCAATTCGCTCAGCCCGATGTGTTTATGACCCGACTCTGGATGGAAAGAACTGAAGAAAAGACGCTGTTATTCCTAATCCTTTATGCATCAGTGGATGATCAATAACGTGTTTCTTTATTCAGTGAACATGCTGACAACTATTCCCCACGAATGCTTTCCCACTGTTTCCAAAAAAGCCCAGGTCGCTGTGCACGTATGAGCATCAGCCCACGTGCGCACGCCTCGGCCATGGCATGTAATACCAGTGAGGTGCGAGTGAAGCTGCAGACGCTTTTACTGCTGCAGAGGGACTGGGCTAAGTGCAGCGGGGGAGCAGACGTGGCAGCTTTTCAGCTCGCTGACCTTTCATCTGCCATCACTCTCCTCATCAACGCGCCTCCCCTCCTGTCATATGTGGTTCTGACAGTGAGCACGTCTGTTTATCTACAAACACCTACATGTCTTCCGCTCTGTGCACACAAACTGTAAGTCTCTCACAGCTGACGTTCGTCGCGCACCATGCGTGTCGGTCCTTCGAGCTTGCAGGCTGGGAATTTTTTTTAAAAAGCAGCGCGAATATTTATAGAAAAGGAAAGAAAACTAAAAAAAAAAACAATCAGCACAGACCAAATCTGACTTCATCTGTCTGTATATTCTTCTTCTTCTTCTGTTTGCTCTATTCAAGGATTGTGTTCACAATAAGTACATGTAGACAGATCTGAGGTACATGTGACTAGATGACTGAGAGGTTGTTACTGAAAAGATACAACTTTTATGTTAAAATATAGGAAGCTGATTTTAGATCAAATGATGAATTAAATGAAGCTCTAAAACATAGATCTAAAAGTTTAAATACCCATGGCAAACTATCAGGACCTTGACGGTATTCAGTGAAGACCCACAATAAACCAGTGAATAATAATTAAAAGAGGCAAAAAAGTTAAGCAATTTTGTTTTAGTCCCTTCTTAAAATAAATTCAAACAATCCATGGCTTGTCAGTCTATAACGACTATGACCCAAGCTTGTTTTCAGTCTGAACGCTGCGCTGTGGCCTGGTTTTGTGTCAGGAAAACAAGGTTAACCACTCAAAAGTTTTTGTGTACAAAAGCTTGGCAGATTTTCTTGTGAACAGGGTTTTCAGTGTCCATGTCAGAAGGCTCTGGCATTAAAACAAAAGAGAGCATAGTCTGAATAGACGGTATGAAACAACCAATTGATCAGATTCGGAGACGGGGTCAGTGGGTGTTTTCTTTGGACATGCCTTGATTTTCTACACTATGGCTTATTTAAACAGGAGTCTGAGTTAAAGTTACTCCATTGGCTACAGCTTTGCTAAAGATGGAAATGGGTGGATATGAAACAGAGGCAGAATTAAAACTGGTGGCTTTTTTCAGGACGACGGCTCAATAAAATGGTGGACTTTGTTTAAGAAGCTAGGAAAGGCTATGAGAATGTTAGCGGTTTACCAGAAACTGCAGAAAAACACTAAAATTATTAAAAGTTATCTAGGAACTGTGACCACCATGAAAACCTTTGGAGAATCAGATCTGGAAGGACAAAATGTAAGGAGCTTGTTCTCAAGTGAACATCAATGATAAGTTACTTTATTTTTGGCCCATTTCACTGCAGTGGGTTTTATATTATAGGTGCTGGTGACTAAGTACTGCAATCTTCCTATATTGGTCTACTTACTTGGTCTACTTTGCTCTAAAAACTGACGAAAGTAGGATTTGTTTAAATAAGCAAATTTTAGCAGGTCTATGTGAGTGTAATTGTGTTGCGAGCTGTCTGTCCAGAAACAGACAGAAGGCAGAAGTTCAGCAGATGAAATACATTCAGCCACAGCTGATAAAACAAGTGTTTGAAGCAGCTGTAAGGACTGGCTCAGTCTCAGCTTCGGGCTGTGAATCCACAGAGTTCCAGAGAGAAAAAGCGAAGCTGAATAACAAAAAGTTATTAAATATGAACAGAGTCAAACCTTGTCCTGCTGCAGGCTGCTGCTGGCTCTGTGGCTGGCTGCCGTACAGAGACAGGATGGAGTCTTTAGATAAAAGCTTCTTCTTCTTCTCCACCTTACTGCTGCTTGACGAGGAGGAGGAGGGAGTGTCCACCTGTGGAGGTGCTGCACTGGAACCCGACTGTCAGAAAGAGAGAAGCGGGGAGAGGGGGAGGGAGGTACACCATGAAACTCGTACACTACCATCCAACTGTCAACTTCATCTGAAGCCGTCAGATTTCCTGTCATGTGTGAAGGAACAGAAACTATTTTTAACTTTTTAACTACAGTCATGGGGGAAAAAACGGTCCCCCCTGTTTCATAACCGAGGTTTTACATACAGTATCAGGACGTAATAAAAAGGATCTGGTCTTAAGGTTGTACAATTATAATTATATAAAACACACAACAGATTCCACTGTGCCATTATTTATTAAACAAAAACAAAGCCAGAATAGAAAAGCTGTGTGTGAAAAGCTTGATCCACCTCACATCCCAACAGCTCGTAGAACCACATTCAGTGAGAATTGGAAGCAGTCGTGAGTTGTTTTCTGTCTGAATTTATCAGTCTCTCACATGGTTGTGGAGGGATTTTGGCCCACTCTTCTTTCCAGTGTTGCTTCAGTTCATTTAGGTTTGTAGACATTTCTTTCTGCACAGCTCTTTTACAATTAGTATTACAATCAGATTGAAGTCTGGACTCTGACTGGACCTTTGCAGCACCTTAATTCTCTTCTTTTTCAGCTGTTCTGTTGTAGATCAGCTGCTGTGTTTGGGATCATTGTTCTGTTGCATCTTGACACAGTGTGGTCCAATCTTCAGCTGTCGGACAGATGGCCTCACATTTGACTCCAGTGCTGATATTCTGTATTTGGTTTTCCCCAAACATGCTCCTGTGCATTATGGGTAAACAGCTCTATGATCTTACCTGACTAAAGGGGATTGTTCCAAAAGTCTTGTGGTTTATTCAGATGAAACTTTGTAAACATAAGTTATTCAGCTATAATCTTTTTCAGAGGGAAGAGGCTTTCTCCTGTGACTCTTTTAAATAATCCATACTTGCTCAGTCTTTTTCTGATTGCTGTGTCATGACCTTTAACCTTTAAACTGCTAACTGAGGTCTGTAGAGTCTGAGATGGAGCTCTTGGGTTTTTAGTCATTTCTCTGAGCATTGCACTGTCTGACCTTGGGGTGAATTTGCTGTGACGTCCACTCCTGGGAAGATTGGCAGACAGCTGTCCCTCAGCAGGGGTCGCCAAAGCGAGCAAACTCGTATTAGAGATCTGGCAATTGTTTTTTTTTTAACGCCGGAGGCCCTTCCTGACATAACCTGGGCTTAAACCTGCAGCCTCTGGATTACGAGAGGCTCAGCTAACCAAGTAAAACTATACGAACTGGATATTGCACAGTGTTGACATTTACTGCGTGTATCAGGCTAAGAAAAGGAGAGTGCAGACGAGGAGAGAAAAATAAGGGAGAGAACACCGAAATCAAATAAAGCAGAATGTAGAACAAAGGTGGAGAAGCACTGTGACAGTAAGTGTGACAGATGACATTAGATAAGCTGTTGCCAGGAAAAAAACAAACTGAAGCAGGTCGGCTCGCTCCCAAACACGTTTTCACACCAAAAATAATAACAATCTTTTTCAGAAACACACACTTTATGACTGATGGTCAGAGCTGACCTCATTCAGGTGAGCGTGATCGGACAAAACCCCAGGAGAGGGTGAGGCGGGGGTGGATGGGGGGGCAACAGATGAATAACAGCAGCACCTCAATAAAGAAACCCACAGAAATCAGTGACACAAACACAACACAACCTCAACAACACATCTGTGACTGTGTTATCGATCCCCCCCCCGCCCCCCCCCGCTGGAGAGAAGCAATAAAAAGGGGGAAGGCAGACAGATTGAAGAGGTAGGAGTGGAAAGACCTGATGGGTAAATGAGAGGTGGAGAGATGGAGAGAAAAAAAGAGGCAGAGGAGAGAGAGAGAAAACTAAAGGAAGAACAAAAACAACTCAAATCCATATGATAGACAGATGGATGGGGCATGTTGTGGGTTTGATTGTGGCTCGGTGGTTATATTGTGCAATAGTCTGAATGTGGGATGTACAGATGTCAAGGGGGAACCTATGAGTATGTGAGGACCCCAAAACACAGGATGAAGGTTCTGCTCTCCAAGACATACCACACCAAGGGAGGATTGTCAAATCACACACAAAAGAACAATAGAATTATATACAAATGTAGATAAATTTGTTGGTACTCTTCCACAATAATAAAAAAAATTCAACAAACATGACAAAAAGCTCCAGTTTTGTCTCATGACTCCAAGAAACTTTGGGTCTATTCAACATATATTCTGGTAAATTGTAGTCTGGATTTTTATGTTTTTCTGCTAATAGTGGAGCCCTGCTGTGTCTTCTCCCATGAAGCCCATTATGATTCAAAATGTGTCGGATGGTGCAATCAGAAACTTGAACGGTTTTGGACAGTTTCTTCAGCTGTTTTCATACCAGCTGCACTATCTGTTTGATCAGCCTGGGGAGGTTGGGTACATCCCATGAACCTTAAACTTTTTAATACTATTGGCAGCTATGGTCAGAGGAACATGAAGCTGCAAGGAGACGATCTTGAGCTCCTCAGACAGCTCTCACCTTTGTTTTCTCTGCTCCATGTTCAGTGTGGTGCACGCATCAATACCCAACTACCCAGTGGCCTTAAATTGGCTGAATGGCTGATCATAAGCTTGAAGTTATTTGTGATACTAATTAAGGTCCAACACTTAGTTTGAAACATGACTAAAATGCAAAAATTAATAGTTTCCTTATAGGGACTAACAGATCTGCAGATACTATTTTAGCTTATTAATGTAAAATAAACAAATCATGCCTTTAATACACGATAAAGCACACATATCTATATTAGACAACTATAACAAATTTATCTGTCTGTATATTTTTTTCTGTACTGAAAAGTACTAAAACATAAATTCTGTGCACCTGTATACACCAACATACTGCATCATATTTGTGTGGGTTATTGACTCTGCTGCTATGAAGGTTTAAATGTGAGTGTCAAAGTACACTTTGGATCACCAATTACATCCACTGCTTCTTTAAAATCCGCTGCTTCACATTAAAAAACCTCCAGCGGCCTTTCATTCATCCCCCATCTGTGATTTCAGATGCTTCAGAAACATTCAGCTCCTTTTCAGCTGAAACAATGACAGATCAGTCGGAAGATTCCTGCCAAAGCCGAGTGGGTGGCACACATCCTCCCAACCACTCATCTACAGGAGGCCAAACTCCAGCGCAACACATCACTCCAACATGTACACTTGTCTTAATCTCAAATACACTGACACCATGCACATCCACACACCTGCACATCCGCACACACGCCCCCCTTCACATAGTGTGTGATGACCTGCAAGGCTCCTAGAAGCACATTGTGAAAGAAAACCCCTCTCAACAAGCCTCCATTCTTCTGTCTCGGTGCAGCCAGGACTCTGAATTACTGCTGCAACAACCTTTTCCTCACTGTCGCTATGAATAGAGCTCCACAGCCAAACATACGCGCACACACACACACACAGAGAGCTATCTTCCCCTTTGTTTTTCCATCACTGCTTGAAAATGCTCTCACACTCCCCTCTGATAGACCATCTGTGGCTTAAAAAAAACACTCCACTGCTCTGTGTGTGAGTGTGAGCTGAAGTGTTTGTGATAATTTACTAAAAAATAAAGCAAAGCTAGTTTTGGACAATCTGAATGTGAGTGACTCAGGGAGGAACAGCGGGAAACTGGGACATTCAGAAAACAAGAAAAATAAAATTCTAAAGGAAAAACATTATTAGTCACTAGTTCATGCTTCTCCTTCATCGTCTTCCTTGTCAATTTCTCCAGTAAACTTAAAAATATGTAATTTCTCTGAACTCTTCCTGGTTACCACCTCTTCAGCAAACAACTACATATCCTTTGGATTTCCAAACCAAAGTCTCCACACTTCAGCCAGAGTGTGTATAACTATTAGAGCTGTGGAAAAAAAACAAACCAACTATTTCTAATACTCTAAACACTCGTCATTACCTAATACTGTGTCAGCCACCTCCTCCACATGAATGACATCAAACTGTATGCCAAAAGAGAGCAAGACATCGACTCACTGATCCACCTCACCAGGATATACAACAAGAACAATGGAAGGTCATTTGGACTGGATAAATGTGGCCAAATGGTGTCCAAGAGAGGCAAGGTGATCGCAAGGGAAGGGGTTGGAATACTTGAAGGCAATATTGCAGATGTCCAGATACAAATACCCTGGAATCGCACAAGCAAATGACAACCATGATGAGGAAGTCAGCCACAACCAGGGACCTACGGGGAGTAAGGCAGGTCCCGAAGAGTCAGCTGAATGGTAAGAACAAAGTCCAAGCCGTCCAACACATATGCACCGCCAATCTTAAGAGACCCCGATAGTATATTAGCCTGGTCAAAGGAGGAGATAGAAGCGACTGACATCAAGATATGAATGCTCCTCACAATAGAGGGGAGGCAGAGGATTAGTGAGCATCAGAGCCACTATACAGGATGAGTACAACAGGAAGAAATTCCCCAATGATGAACTGCTCAGTGAATATCTCAGACAGCAGAAACCCAATGTGGAAGAGGAGGAGGAACAGAAACTATCATGAAAAGATAAGGCCCTGCACAGCATGTACCACCAGCAGATTGAGGAAAGGGCTGATATCAACTAACCCTATATAGGGCTGGACAGAAGGACAGCATAGAGGCACTAATCATGGCAGCACACGAGCAATAGAGGTCGGGGTCTCTGCTGCCATTATAAAACAAGCTCAAAGTTCTGTGAGCAGCAAACATTCAGAGCCCAATCCACTCAGCTTCAGTAACTGATTAAGTTAACAGAGAGTTTTAATAAATCTCAGGAGGTTTCCAGGACACTCAGACCTGAGCTGGAGACTGTTAAACACCAGATTTCATCAGAAAATCGGCGCATTAATCGGTTTGTCCGAAAACACTTAGTTTAAAGTAGGAGCGTCCTGATCTGTGTTTCTGGGTTTGAACGAAAAAAAGTGTTTCACTGCCTGTGACCTTCACCAAGAACACAGAAACACTCATGAGAAGAAAAGACTAATGAATGTATGGAAATAAGCAGACAGAGCTGCAGTCGATGGAGTCACGGAGAGGGTGAGAGTGGAGGGGAGATTAGAGGGAGAGTGGGAGGCTGGGAGAGGCTGGGGTGTTGGGGTCTGCAGCTACTGCAGCCTGTAATTGTTCTTCATGCCTGGGTCTACTAAGAGCCACCGCCTGGAGGAACAGAGGGCTGTGAGTGAGACAGGGTTAGGGAGGGAAACAGAACCTGACACTGAGAACAGACGAGGATGTAAAGATTGAATTTCAAACCTATGAGTCCATAGGTGATGTTTGTGTGCCAGGGTTTGTTTCTTGCTGCTGTAATAAATGCTTTCACTTTACAGCTTGTAACATAGAACTGAATCTTACCTGTGTGTGTGTGTGTGTGTGTTCAGACTCGGTGTATGTGCGCGAGTCCTCATTAACAGCTGAAGGTCAAAGGACACACTTAAAAGGTGTTTTAAAACGCAACACTGCTCCTCGAAAATGTTTAATTCAACGAGCTGAGCTCCTCCTCATGGGACCAACTGTTACCGGAGTGAAAGAGGAGGGAAGGAACAATAAATTATATCCGGTGTAAGACACCTACAGGCATGGTTAAAAAAAAAAAAAGGAAGCATGTGTTCCTTCAGAGCTCCAACTCAGACTCTACAGGCCTCAGTTAGCAGGTTCAAAGGGAAAATTTGTGACAGGACACTTAAAGAAACACTGAACAAGTATGGCTTGTTTAGGAGGGCTGCAGGAAAAAAAAAAACACTCTTCTCTCTAAAAGAGAGTGGCAGCACGGCTGAGGTTTCTAAAGTTTCATCTGAATGAACCACACGACTTTTGGAACAATGTCCTTTAACCATCTGACCCTAATGTAGAGAAACCCAGAATATCAAAATTAATACCTCATAGCAACGATCAAGTATGGTGGTGGAGTGTTGATGATTTGAGCTTGTTTTGCAGCCAAAGGACCTGGGCACCTTGCAGTTATTGAGTCCATCATGAACTCCTCTGCAGACCAAAGGATTCTACAGTAAAATGTGAGACCATCTGTCCGACAGCTGAAGATTGGCCCAAACTGGGTCATGATGAAACAGAGCAATGATCCCCAACACAGCAGCTAATCTACAACAGAACGGCTGAAAAAGAAAAAGAATCAAAGTGCTGCAAAGGTCCAGACAAAGTCCCTTGACCCTTAACCCTTGATCTGATTGAAATGCTGTGGTGGGACTTCAAGAGAGCCGTGCAGACAACCATGTCAGTAAACATCAATGAACTGAAGCAACATTGTAAAGAAGAGTGGGCCAGTAGTCCTACGCAACCAAGTGATATACTAATAAAGTCAAAAATAAAATTATTACTGAGAGTTAATATTTATTCATTTATTGAAAAGACGGTCGATGTCCATTAATAAAACATGAGTACAATACAAGCACATCATATTATTGTACCAAATTTAGACTAATTTTCATCTGTTTTGCTGCTAAAGGAGGTTCTAGAAGCTGCTGGATCACACAGTACTTCTACATTTTGATCAGGTTTTGTGAAAAATCTGCAATGACACAATATAATAAGTTCAACTGATGTATTTTCTTACTGTTTTAATTATTCTCTTATGTAAACCTAAGAACTGAGGACTGACTGTAAAAAGTCAATTCTACAATTCTTTTATAAATTCTGTTTTCGTTCTTTCCTTTTCATATTTTGGCTTACATATGTCTAGACAACTGCAGCTCATAAATATGTTGTTTCAGGTTTTCTGAACCAGCATTGATGTCACAGTTCATTTCTAAATTCTCCATTAATCTGTGGTATTTGGAAACTATATTATACCAGGGTAAATTACAAACTTTACTTGTTTTCAATTTTGATTGTTTTGGTTGTTAGTCTTGCACATAGATGTAGTGCTCAGATGTGTGGGAGGGGGATTTTAATAGCAATATAGGTAAAAAGTTAGACTGTGATATCAGGAAAGAGTCTCGCTGTTAAAACTGTCTGTCTGACTTATTAGAGACATAAACACCTAATAAATATCTGTCAAAAATTCAATATTAGTTCAGCTAAAACAACATTAAAACAAGTTAAAATCTTTGGCTAACAGGTTAATACTTCTATCACCAGCCTTTAAAGCCCACATGAACCAAACAGAAAATCAATTAATTACCTGATTAACTTGAGTAATTTATGGTAATTTGCCTCCAGATGGTAAATAACACAGTGTGCCTCCCAAAATCCTGATCAGCAACCAAGAAGAATATTTTTAAAATATTTCTCATTATGTTCGATATTATTTCTTATAAAAAGTTGTTTCCTTAAGAAGTTAATTTTTAACATACATCCCACCGTTTTAATCCCTCCTTTATCTTTAGCAAGGCTCTTACTAAAAAAACAAACTTTAGCTCCACATCTGTCAACTGGACTAAGTTGTAGCCACTGTTGTGTTTGTTGAGGTTGATTAACAGTGGTGGCCATCTTGAACTGAGGTGACACCAAAGGTTAATCTGATGAAGATGTACATCCAATGATCTCTTTATACTTTCATTAAAACACATCCACTGGTTCATGAGATATTTCACCAATAGACAGACACTATGGTAAACAGGTAATACCAAAAATTTAAATGATGTTGCACAATGTGTAGCGCTCAAAGTTTGTGTTGGGATGATGGTTACTTAGTGTAACTTTAAAGTTTGGCTGAGTATCTGTAAAATCAGCAGTTTTAGACATTTTTTGTCTTTCCTTAGGTCAGCTGGCTGTGGTGGCCAGTCTAAATTGATTTGACTCTCAAAGAAAATAGGTTGTATTTGTGTACCCACTGATTACTTGAGTTTCATTAAAATCTGTTCAGTGGTTCAGTAGAAATATTGCTAACAGACAGACAATCAAACACCCATGCACACACACAGATACGGGCAAAAAACCCCATTAAGAATTAAGAAAACGTATTATTTTATTCAGCATTTGAGTTCCCAATGAGTTGATACTAAGCTTGTTTCATTAGAAGTATAGCCTCAGGAAGGTTTAAAGTGTTTGTTTCAGTTTATCTCGCTCCTTCGCAGCTGCTCTGTTCGTTGTAATAATTCACTGCTGGCTCTGTGTGTGTGAGAAACATCCAGACTCTCCTCTGAAGGACACTGATCACATTTGTTCAATGAAACAGGAGTGTCTGATCCTCAGAGAGAATGTGTGTGTGTGTGCGTCACAGTGAACCAGAGAAACGCGTGTGTTTCCATCAGGGGACTCTCTGACGAACAGCCTGCCGGAGGTGATAAGCCGCTGATGAAAGTGTGTTTCCTACCTGCTCCTGCTTTGTGCTGCTGGGGGGCAGGGGGTTGGAGACCATCGGTCCAAACATGTCCAGCTCGTTGCCTGCGGCTGCTGCGGGATTCGGACCCTTCTCATTCCCCTCTGGAGCATCTAAAGCAGAGAGAAAAGAAGAAATTAATCCTGTTTGTTATTTTCAAACAGAAGCAGTTCTTTTCCAAAACTGAAGTCCTTTTCACAGAACTCTTTCCGTACAGACACCTTCCTGAGCTGATGTCATTTTTGTGTTTACCGATGTTGCTTAACTGTGGCAGCCATCTTGAATGTCTGTGTGTGAAGGGACCGAGGTGGAAGGTGAAGCTGATTCATTTCTGTCACACTTCTGAACCACCTACAGGGGAAGTCACAGAACTGGGTTGGTAGGTAAATATGACATATGGGTGGACAGGAGCCTGCAGTGGTCAATTCTAAGCAACGGTTCTGTGGTCACTCTGCTGGTTCTGGTTTTATGTATATAAGACAGTATCAATTCTCTTAAATCATAAAAAGATTTGTCTTCTGATTTAGATCTCTGCTGTCTGTGTTTAAAAGAACAATAAAGCTGCATTTTGTTAAGAGGTGAAAAGAAAACTCAGTAGAAAAAAATCTAATTGGTTTTTATCCTACTTCCATGTGGTCAAAATAAAAATAGGAAAAATACAGTTAATTTATTTCCTGGTATTATTTATTGGACTTGCAGACTTTTGTTTTTGTATGATGATTACCGTCTGCCAGCAAATGTGGAAGGAAAACAATATTGTTTTTCTCCATGTCTGTGCGTTTGTGTGTCTGTCGGGTGCTAAAATACATATCTCATGAACTACTGCACGGATTTCAATAAAACTTGGAGAAGTTCATCATTAAATGCACATCTGGTGATTAGCTTTTGGAGTTAACCTAATTCAAGATGACGACCACAGCCAACTGGCCCTTAAAAAACAGAAAACTGGTTTTAACTCAGTCAGTTTTACAGATATTGACCAACAATTTACTGTGGTAGAAGCTGAGACAGATCTCCAACACATATACTGAGTACCAAAACGATCGAAAATGTTGTTTTTACCTGGTTTCAGTGCTGTAAACAAAATATTTCATGAACCACTGGAAAGGTTTTTATCAAACTATCATGAAATAATCATTGCAGGGATCTCTGCAGCTGATTAACTTTTAGAGTCAAGTCAATTCAGAAAGGTGGGATTCCAGCTGGCCTTACAAAACACAAAAATTGTGATGTTTCAGTCAATTTTAAAAACATTGTGCTAAAATTTGGTGTGGTTTTAGCTGAGTGTCATTGCCAACACATAATCCAAGTGTTTGATAAAACTTTGAAAAAATGAAAATAAATATAAATAAATGACTGGATGTACATCAACAACTGTGAACTCTATTTTACTGATATTAAGCTAAAATCTGACATCATTTACAACACATTTTGAGCACGACATCTCACAATGTCCATGAGATTGTGTATCATGTTATTTTCAATCTTTGACAACAACCTTGTCACTTTTTAACATAAGATGATCTTAGTTGAATGAATGGTGTTGTATGAAATGCTTTTTTTCAAGAAATGGCAAACTTTTAATGTATTAATGTAACTGTATGCAAGTTAACAGCTGAACACTCTCAGACAATCAAACACACAAGGCACAGTGCTTTGCGTTTTTGATTCAAAGTCTGTAAAAGTGAACCAAAAAACAAATAACTAAAAAACTGTCAACATTTCAAGCTCATTCACACACGAATCCGAAATGTTTAGATGCTGTCAGATTAAACAGAAGTGGAAACACATCTGAGCTTTAATTTGAGAGCTGTGCTAAATATAATCATGTCAATTAGCAGTTTTTCTCAGTTTATGAAGCAACAAACTGAAGGTTAGGAATGTCTGACACTTATTCTTTTACACCTTTCATACAGAATCCTTTGATCAGTTTGGCGCTTGTTTCAATAGCAAGAACTTTACACAGAAAATCTCAAGGTTTCTGAAAAACCAGAAATCTTTATTTCACATCTCAGGCCATAAAACTGCTCACTTCACAAAAGAAAAGTTCCAAGGCTGTTTTGTTTCTAGATTTTTCTAAGCACATTTACCAAACTTTAATCAGATGAACTTGGTTAATTACAGATTTATATGACTGCTTACACACTAAAAGTAAAATTATACCACAGTAAGCAAAACCTTACACTCAAGTAGAAAAAACACCAGCCCTGATTTGCACAACTAAGCTTGATGTCAGCCTCAGATGTTTTGCGAAATACTAAACACAAAAAGGACTTAAAGCTTGGACTTGTCAAATGACCACACCTGTGAACCAACTGATTCCATCTACCAGGTGTGCAAACACGTCTCTGCTTATATGAGCCATCCATTCATGGCATGTTTTTGGTAACAGGCAAACAGGATTTGACTCCAACACACATTTTACCTCACTATGTGTAAAACTGACTGAATTACAGACATCTTTGTGTTGGCAAAAGTCGGTCAGATGTGGTGGCCTTCTTGAATCGGGGTGACTCCAAAAGTCAATCAGTTTTACTTTCTCACAGTTTCATAAAAATCCATCCAGACATTCCAAGAGATACAGAACCAGCAGCTGAACTCAACAAATCCTAGCTGACATCTACGACACTGAGCTGACCTGAACTGGCATCACCGGCACAAAGAACTTGAAAATGGTGACACACAAAGTCGCAGCAAGTTCAGTTTTTTGTTACTTACGATACAATATAACAGAAATGCTGCTGGACGTAAAGATTAACCTTGAGTTTTGTGGAAGACAACAGACTCCTTGATGTGAAAATGGGGTGAAAGGAAACAGAAGCAAAGGAAACGTATCCGACTAAAACCTTAACCATACAGGCGTGACCATCACTCTTACTCTCCTGTGTCCACTCTGCGGAGAAGAAGATGGATTATTTACAACTGCTGTTACACACGCAGCATAAAGTGAGAGACCTATTGTTTAGGTTTTGAATGAAACCCGTCTCCATGGCAACATGTCAGACTGGATGGGCTAACATCCTTCTGTACAAGCAGAGAAGCAGAGGACTCCAGTAAAACCCCAGGTGGTGGACTGTGTGTATCCACCAATAATGTGTGGTGCAGCAACTCTGTAATTATTACAGCACACTGTTCCCAACTGGAGGAATGCATGATTGTTAAAGGTCGGTTCTTCAACCAGCCATTAGAACTCAACTCACAGCCACTCCCAGTGCTAACACCCAGGAGGCTTCGATGGAACTGTATAATGCTATTATTGAGCTTGAAACTGTTTATCCAGACCTTTTTTAATAACGGCTGCTAGTTATTTCAATCATGTTAACATAAAAACTGTTCTGCTCACATATCACCAGTATGTTCACTTTACAATCAGGTCATCAAGAGCAAAAGTAGCCCTCAAGTCACGAAGAAGGCTAAGCATGGCATACTCCAATAAAAGAGGAACATATTCTGTGATTCCTGGGCCACAAGATGCATGCTGCAGAAAACTCAGACCAAACCAGACTATAAAGCAACAACACAAATGGTAGGCACTGATGCCTTCCTTCCAGACAGGTTCAATAAATCACACGAGACGTCTGACGCTCTGAATAGGACACAGGTGAAAAGAACTAACCTCCTGCCTTCCCATTTGAAAAAAGGTTCAATCTATTATCAAGATGGTTTTTTATTGCTTGATGCCAAAGGTGATAATGCGAGGATATGGGGTGCTTGGGTTGCTTTTAAAATCTACCTGGTTCCTGTAGGACCAAAAAAAAAAAACAGACTGCGTCCATATTCTTGGCACAAAATTAAGCTTGTTTCATGTGTGGGTTGAACTCGACCAGGGTTACAGCTTTGTCCAATCCTGCTTGTGGTGTCCATTGGACGAGATTTCGTCACACAGTTGTGGAAAGGAGGGTGTCTGGTTTTGGAATCTAAGGGTCTCGTCTCTGCCTTTTGTGGATGTTGTTCTATTGGCGTCTTGAAGTAATGACCGTCAGCATGCACTAGGATGGTTCATCACCAGCTGTGACGCAAATGGGATGAGAGTCAGATCCTCTTAGTCTGAGATGATGGCTCTCAACTGGAAAAAGGTGGACGCTCCCTCTGGGTTGAGTGGAGTTTTTTGCCTCAAGTGAAAGAGTTTTATTCAGAAGTGATGGCAGCATGAAGCGGGACATAGATTGATGGATCAGGACCTCATTTCCACTAATGAGGATGCTGCTCCAGTCCAGTGGTGTCCAATCCTGGTCCTGGAGGACCACTATCCTGCATATTTTACACATTTCTCGGCTTTGACTCATCTGATTTGAATGAGTGAGTGATTAATAATCTTCTGAAAAACTTTAAGACCTGTTGAAGACCAGGGAAACGACTACACCATGCAGGATAGAGGCCCTCCAGGACCAGGATTGGAAACCACTGCTCCAGACTGTCATGGTGAAGAAGAAGTTAAGCTAAAAACCAAAACTCTGGTATAGATACATAAATCATGACCGAAGGAACAAGGTCTGGATAAAAGCTTAACTTTAGAAATAGGGCGAGGAGCTCCGTCATCAGGAAGGAGCTCAAGGTGGAGTTGCTGCTCCTCTGCATCAAACCAACAAGCTGAGGTGGTTCAGACATCTGATTAGGACACCTCCTGGGAGCATCTCTCTGGAAGGAAATCCCAGGGACCCAGAATTCACTGGAGGGGTTCTAAATACGCCACCTCCCACCCCTCCTGGGAGAAGCTTGAGAGGTCCTTCAGTATGCTTTTATGCTGTTTATTAAAACTCATTTTACAACAATTATTCTAAATTTGACAGTTCTCACCTTAACATTTAGGCTTTTGATGTTGGCTTTTCATCTGGTTTGCGTGTTGTTTTTAAACATTTATGAACTTGACTTTTGACTGTTAAATAACTTGTCTGTAAAATACACCTGAAGAATAATTTGTACTCTTTGTACTTGTCTGTTTTTGAACATGTCAGTCCACAAACACAAAGATCAACAATGGATTTCTAAAGAACGTCATTCAGCAGGAAGAAGCTGCCACATCAACAACCTAACCAGAACAGTCAAAATATGTGTATAAATACAACGACATCAAGTTCACCTGTGAGGATGCTAACAACAATAAGATGCCTTTCTTTGGACTGTTTGGTGCACACGGAAAAAGATGGAAGCCTTAACATTGAGGCTGACAGAAAATCAACCCACACAGATCAGTACCTTCTGTTTGACTCTCACCACCCTCTGGAACACAAACTCTCTGTCATCAGAACGCTACAGCATCGCGCTGAACACGTCCCCACGAAGACAGAAAAGAAAGAAAAGGAACAGAAACACATCAAGAAAGTTCTCTAAACGTGCGGATATCCTAACTGGGCTTTGCTCAAGTCAGCGAGGAAATCTAGAAAGCTCACCACAAAACAGAACGGGAAGGAAAAGAAAAACAAACGCAAAAACATTGTCATCCCTTATGTTGCTGACGTAACTGGGAAGCGCAGAAGGATTTTCTCCAAACACAACATCTCTGTGCATTTGAAACCTAAAAGGACTCTCAGACAGAGGTTGGTTCACCCTAAGGACAAAACACCCAGACACAAACTGAGCGGTGTGGTGTCTGCAGTTCGGTGCAGAGAGGAACGGTCCGACGTCTGTGTTGGAGTCAACAGTCTGTGTTCTGTCCATTCACAACAACATTAAAAAAAACACGGTATTAGTCGTCACTACATTTTCCTCCTCTCCAAACACGAGCCACAACTAGGGCATGAAATGTGGTTTACACATTCCCCACTGAGTGAGCCCAGAAAGGAGAGCACAGTCCCAGCTGGTGACCAAAACCATTAGTGGCTGATGGAGGGAGTCCAGAAACAAGAAAGAAAAAAAATACCTAAAATAACATGATTCTGATATGATGTGTTTGTATCCTGAATGTTTACTTAAATACATACTGTGGTTTTAAAATGCAGTCATTCATGGACATTGTCAAAACATTATTTACAGACTCCGCTGCAAAAAGACAACATGCATTTCTACAAATTGAATAAATCGCTGACTATGAAGATACTCTAAGAGTTCTATGTGATCAGTGATGCTTGTTGATTGATTGTATAAGTAGAATAAAGTTAAAAGTACACCTGTCCATAGTGTAACCTCGCCCCCTTTCCAAATAGCTGCTGGAGATAGGCACCAGCACCCTGAAACCCTTATCAGGACTGTATAGAAAGGATAGATGATTGAACATAAATTTTAGAGTTTGACTTATTACAAGATTCTTAACTTAGATTGGTTCAGCATCATTAATAAATCCAGTATGTGCCCACTTCTAACTGGTATAAATACAGTTAAATATGTTTTAATAATGGAAATGTCTACAAACTTTTAGCAAACTACTTTTTTGGGGTCTCTAAGTGTGTAAAGCCAGACATCAAAGAGAAAAAAAAAATTAAATAAAAAGCAATCAAATGAGACTGGATCACCAGAGCTGCAGGAACATAATCAGATCAGTTCAGCTTTATACTAATTGTAAAAGTCTGCAGAAAATTATTATTATTTTTATTATTATTATTCATCTACAACTGATGAAATCTGGTCATCAGCTCATCTACCTTTGCAAACACAAAAATGGCTGTAATTTGGTTACTTTTACACATTTTGAAATAAAATTTGGTGTGGTTGTAGCTGAGAGTCCTCTTAGTGCTAATGGATCACACAACATCTTTGTTTACAACTTTAGCATGCAAGGCAGCAGGAAATGCATTCCTTCACGGATTGTTACCACGGCTGGGTCTACATATTCACGATGAAGGAAGCTGAACCGCGAGTCCAACAGTTTCATCCTCTACAGAAACCGGACTTCATCAGATCAGACTGATGTTATGGTCTTTAAGAGTTGAGCTGTCAGAGGAACAGGACCTGGTTCTGTGATCCTGGAGAAAAATTCACCTGATTTTCCCCATGTGTTGGTTTCATTCCGCTGTGTTTCTGTGATGACACAAAGACTGAAAGGAATGAGCCCGGTTGTTTAAAGAACTGCTGTGGACTCTGGAAACCGCAGAGATGAAAGTTTCCTCCATGACTCAAAGGAGCCTATATGAAATGAACAATCACAACCCACCCTTTTTTAACCATTCTGACCCCCTGATCTCCATGTCTGCTCTGACATTATTATCTGATGGGGTGATTGCACGGAAAGTCAGTACAGGTGTTTAATAAAGAGCTTGATGAGCCCATTTAAATAGATTTCTGACAGAAAGGTGAAGGCCGACAACATGAACACTGCTTCTCTAAAGTTCCCTCGTGTTCTAAAAAGAATCAGCGTGTACAAATCAGAAGGAAATGGGACTAAAGTGGAAGATTTAACATTGGCTCAGTGAAAAGAACTTCATTATTCTGGTTTAAGGCATTACTGAGAATCTGTCAAATATTTTTGAATCCTGTTTTTATTTCCATTTTCCCAGCTCCTGCTGAACAGAATTAAAATGAGCTCTCATTCAAACCCAAATCCAGTGGAGGAGGAGGTTCACTGACAGCTGCAGAGCTGCTGCTGAAGGCAAACTGTCTCCTATCTGACTTATTGATTATGTGTGAAATCTCATCCCGCCAGGATGGCTCTGAGGGGCGTAGCTCTGTGCTCGTAGCCGGAGCTCGTCTCTGGCCTGGAGTCTTATCACAGAACCTGCTCAGCTTGGTCCAACACCAAAAAAAAAAAAGCCCAGAAATGTGACTGCACATTAGAAATTTATGATTAAAAAAGCTGAAATGTCCCTGCTTCCTGTGCTGTCTGTGGTTAGATTGAAGGTCAGAGAAATGCAGCACAATGATCTGATGGTAAATGGGCACACACTCGGTGCACCCAAAAGGTCACAAGTTTGAATTCAGTTTGTGACATTTATTGAATGTCACATCATCTTTTCCAGTATTGTGCTGCATGTTGTTCAGTGAAACAAAACATTAAAACACTGATGATAGTGAACTCTGAGAATACCCATCCCTGACAGGTGTTCTGCGACTTTGATCCATTTTAATGAACTCTGAAGGACACAAAATCTTTGTTTATAACAGTTTAACTATCTATAATCCTAACTATACCTGTGTTAGTGCTGGAGAACAAAAGTCAAATGTAATCAGTCTTTAAAGCTCATCACAGCACTGGTGAAAGTTACTGATGATGTTCTCCTGTCCTCAGACAGTGGACTTGTGTCCATGCTTGTCCTATTTGATCTCAGGGCTGCATTTGATACAGTTGATAAAAATATTCTAGTACAGAGGCTTCAACATGATATTGGGATTACAGGAACGGCTCTAAAATGGTTTAGAATTTATTGGTGACAGGATTAGGATAAAACTAGACAGATGCAGAAAAAAACAGTAGAGACAGCTGTTTTGTTGCTGATTTTAAGGCACAAAGTGCTAGTAGCATGTGTAAAACAGGCTGCTACCTTGTTCTTACTGAAAAGCTCTCTATCTCCAGTCCATACAGATCCACCAGAAGCAAAGTTCTGAAAAAAACTACATTTGCGTGCACACGGGAGATGCAAACATAGCATGATGAAATCACCAATATTAAAAATATCCAGAGTGGTCCGGATGAGCAAAGAGCCTGAAACCAGGGAGCCATTTCACAACAGAAACTTACAGCAAATGACTGCCCATTTTCTTTACGACCACTGTGTCAATGTGGCTCACGCTCTGATTTGTGAAAATTGTAAAAATGACAACCCGGAGTTCCACATTTCAGCTCATACAAAGCTGAAATCAGAGCCCTCTGCGACGAGGAGAAGAAATGTGTCTGGAACCAAGTCACAGAGCTGTGTGAAGAGCAGATTTCAGTCTGACAGCATCACGAACAAAGGTCCAAATATCTAAAATAAATGAAAGTACATGAACACAACGCTCCGAAGGCTGCAAAGGATCAGATCTGATCTAGGGCACATCTCCAATGGGCCAGTCCTCATTCATCTTTTAGATGAAGTGCTGAATCATCAGTCTGAAATTCAGGTTTCAGTTATTTTCTTGTTCTCTTAAACATTATTTAGACAGGCCCTGATTAACACACACTGCACTGACCTTTTCTTTTGATGTTTTATATTTTAAGGCCACATAAATACCCTGAGCCTAACTAGTTCACTGATGTTACAATATTATTTAGCTCTGTAGCTTCTGTATGTTTTCCTCAGAGTCTGATTTTGAGGTTTCTGATTTGAATCCTTTTTGGATTCAAAACTAAGCACAAGAAAAAGGAGCTCACAACTCAGAACTTTGGTAGAATACTTTTTTTTACTCAATCTCTGCACTAAGCGCTGATACAAGTTTTTAGTGCACTTAATACTGTGAAAAAGCTTGATGTCAGTCCTCCGTTCTTAATATTTTCTTGTCAAGCTGCAAGACTTCTCTCACATTCATTCAGGCATAAAAAGCCTCCTAAAATCAAAGGATGAATTGATGTTGACACATAAACCACTTTAAAAAAAACATTTTAAAGTGGAAATGTAGGGTCTGTCACAAAGACAGTTCGTTCACATTTCATTAGGAAAAATACGAAAGACAACACAGTTTCATAAATAGAAAAATTGGGATTTTAGCTCAAACAAAGGGATTCCCTGTATATCTAAACATATTTGTTTAGTGTACTCTAAAAATAAATGAATAAATTAAACAAGTGGAGGAGAAAAGAGGGTGTGTAGGGCTTAACAAAACTCCCCTCCAGCAGGTGAACAATATCTGAAAGTAAAAAAAGATCCATGAAAGACCTGACAGAGGACCTGAGAGATGCATCATCTTTCAGCTGGTCATCTACTGTATGTCAAGTGTGTCAGGTTTTCAGCGAATAACTCTCTGGGAAACACTTTGTCAGTCTGTCTGTCAAACGGAAGTCCAGAAGAGCTGCTGCTCAAGACCTGAATAAAAGACAAGAACATCTGGATCCTTGAAAGAAAATAAAGTCTGGTCAAAAGCCTTTGCAATGTAAAACATTGCTATAAATTAGGAAGCCGTTTCCTTCAAAAGATACGTTTTTCTTGTTTGGATCGATCATTAAATCATGTCCAACTTCCTCCAACTTGGAGAATTTAGTTTACATATCCACAGATTAGGCAAACATTTAAACACATGTTGATGTTCCTTTGCAGATTATGAGATGGTCCAAACTAAGGGAAGGTTGTGGGTGTATTACCTAGGCCCAGCAGGTCCACAGCTGGTTCTGGGGTTTTCTTAGGACTGGTTCTGCTCGATGATTGCTGAAAAAGACAAAAAGAGAAAAAAAGAGATATCAAAGCTGTTCAGCCAGGATTCTACATGATCTTAACTCATAAATATCATACTGGTGACATGGCACTTGTGTAGTTTGGCATGCTGTTGCAACAGTGTGTTACAAATAGTTTACAGAGTGATACAGTACATTTGGTTTCAGGCGCTGGCTTATACATGAGCTTCATCCCACTGCCACAGAAAACATTTTTATCAGACTGAGTTCCTGTTCATTTTGTCCTCAGTAACCAAGTTACTGAGTGAAGCCTGACCCCAGATCCAAAAACCTGACACACCAGCCTTACCAATTCAACCAAAATCCATGGCTCCTGGTTAATATTAGCAAAAACAAATGAAACAAATCAAAATCAGAGCTGAATAACATCTCCGAGTGTGTAAACACTAAATAAATAAAATGTTAAACACTCACACGTAGCTTCTCAGCAGATGAGTGCTTGTGTGGAATAATGACTCCTGATATCAGGAATATCAAGTAGAAATGCAAACAGCCTGCCATAGAAGGTTTGAAAGCACAAATTTCATGAAATTACTGATTGCCACACATGCACCTCTCATCGCTCTTCACTGCAGCAGCGATTCATGACCAGGAAACATTCCCCCACAGCTGATTTGGAGCATAAAGGCTCTTTAAGGTCCTGCGTGTTACTCTGAACCAACCTTTCTTGCTTTGTTTGATATAAAGTGCTTTAAAGAGTGTCTTCCTCTACTTTTCTGTCGTGACTGATAGCAAAACGAATTTCCAGATGGAAGCAGTGATCATGTGTGGTCAACATATTTATTGTGTAGTTTAGTGTACACGTCCAAAATTGCTGTACAAATACCGGTAGGGTTAGTTTAAATAATAAATACCATGCTCATATTCTTGCACTGTCCTTTAGTTATTTTTGGCCCTTATTAACCTCCGTTCAACTTCCTGATGGTAACAGTGATAATAAAAAATTTACACATATAATGGAGAAACATTAAAATCTATTTAGACTATCTATCATTGTTACCTTTACCTGTCTGCTGTTTGGAGATATAGGATGGTGGTACACCCCGAACGCCACTGTGAGGGTAACATAACTAACATCAAGAAAAAAAAAAAAAAACAGAAAGTGATCAACTCTAAAGTTAAGGAGAAGGATTGGAAAGTAAAAAGAGGAGGACAGGAAGGGATTGAGACAGAGTGAGAGTGGAAAGAAAAACATTGTGGGGGAGGGAAATGGAATAAAAGGTTAACACGTGGGCCACAAGGGATCTACAACGCTGGTAACAAACCCAATTTCCCTCCCAACAAAAGATCGATGGCACACATTAGATTCATCGTCGTTTCAATCCGAGCCAATGAAAACAATTACCGAGTCCGTGCCTAATAAAGAAGGCGCTGCAGTGAACTGATGTGTGTTGGGTCTGCAGCAAAGCTCCAACAGCAGCAGCAGCAGCAGGGAGGTCATTGTGTTAAATTCAGTCACAGAAACATGGAAGGACACCTGCATTGGCGTTTAAAAGGGAAGAAAATGGAAGAGTTCTTTTTTTAAAAACTACATCTTTTTTAAATGAATGTAACTTTAGAGGAGATGATGAAACAAACAGAAATGTTCAATGAGACTGTCAGAGATTAATATTACATCCTAAAACCACTGGCGGATGTTTCAACCAGGTGCTTTCAGCTCAGTGCTTTTATCACCTTCACTACATTACTGATGCATGTGCTCAGTAATAACCAGTTTATCCCACAGAGAAAAAGGACCTGTTTTAATTTTAAACAATGAATATTTATTTTTTGTAGTTTTTTTTTTCACTTAACTCCTACTTCCCTTTACATTTTTTTTTTTGCGAGTCAAATTATTTATTTACCATGAATTCAGTCAACTAGACAAAATGCAAGAGTTGCAACAAAATGAGTTGAAATAAGATACGAAAGGCAGCGACACAGCTTTAACAACAGCTGAAACCTGTTAAACATAAGATTTTGTCCAAAATGAACTTTTCTCTGCTTTTATTTAGTAACTTTGTTATAGTTAACCAAAACCAGTTGAAATGGTTTAATGTTTATTGTTTTAGTTCACAGAAAGTAGATATTTGTCTTTTACAGACAACTAAAAGACAGAGAAGACAACTCAATACTAGACAACATGGTTCGAGTTGCACTTTCTTATTAAGAAGATCTAAAATAAGTACTAAATTAATATTCTAATGAATGTATTTTTCAACTTTACTTTAGGAGTCTGAATTGGATTGTGCAACGTGTCTGAAAGTTAGTTTGCTAAATAACATTAAGAACTTCAACACTGAACCAAGATTAAAGAACAAAAATAAAGTTCTCATAATTATCTGGTAGCTATAAAATATTTATTTACTCAAAATCCAAAATTTCCATTTTTATGGTTCTATAAGCCATCTAAGATAAAAAGAAACCAACAAGCTGAGGAAAATAATATCCGTTAATACAGATATTTAAAAACTTGAGTTTAAACATTTGAGTTTATGGAGTCTGTTCATAACCATTATACTTTCATTTTTTTGAATAAAAAAACATTTTATTTTTTGGTTATTGTTATCAGGTAGATAGATAGCTAGATATTGAATTACATGAAGCATAATTTTTTATTAGACTATTATCAAAAGGCTTACCAACAAAATTATTTTGTTAACAGTTCCTAATAAAGTAATATTATTAGAAAAAGTCAAGAACCCCTCTAAAACACACACATAATTGTCATTGTATAATTCACACCCTGCTAGAATAATACTGAAATGATACATTTAGCAATTTCAGTTTAAATTTAAACTACTTCAATAATAATCTAAAGAAATAACTAACTTCACTAGCTGGGACAGAGAACACCAAGAAAACCTGGTTTTAGTGTGCCTGCTCATCTCATTTGAGATAAGTCAGAGCATATTAAAATAAAAAATTCACTCAAAGCTCCATCCCACACAGCTGCAGTGAAAACAAGAAGAATTAAAAACAGAAATTCCAAAATGTCTCTCTTGATGAAAAGCTTGAATATCTTGCTGCTGTTTGGACAGACTGAGAGACCTGTTGGATTTTCAGGTCAGATTCAGAAGAAAGTCCCTCCCATGTGGTTAAATGTTGTGGGGGACATGAGGTAATGGAGTCAATGGACAGCCAGACTGTGGTCGTCTTAGCTGAAATAAGAGAACAAGTGACAAGACAGACGATCAGCGATCAATGACTTCATGATCACAACAGTGCTCTGATGTAAAGGGATCACGTAAACCAAACCGTTTAACAACCACAGTCACATCACGCAGCTGTCAAACACTCAGCAGATAAAACAATCAGCCGATAGTTTCACCCTGAGGCTCCACCCACTCTGAGATCCTCTCCGATGAAACCTAAGATCCCCCCCACTGTAACATACTCTCTGATGAACACTGAGGCTCCGCCCACTGCAAGGTACTTTCTAATGAACCCAGCAGACAAGTGTACCTACTTTGGTTTGGTAAAACAGCATCTTTCTGTGTTTACTGCAGCTTTTTAACCATTATTCCAGTTCACATTCTGATGTCACAACCCAGCATGGAAACCAACGACAAGAGACTCATGAGGCAAAGAATTAATTAACAGGAAGAGAGATGACAGAAATAGCAACACTGGATATGAATATTCATTAGCCACTTCAAACTAAACTCAAGATCCCTCAGGTAGCAGTCTCATCCAAGTTTCATAAAACCAACGAGTGATGCCATTATACAAAATATGAAAATGCTGGGTGAGAAGATAAGCAGCAGGTTGTGAATTTAACATTTATCTTTCCCGTGCAGCTGTTATCACATGAGCACTACAGACTGACATTTCCAAAGCAGAGCAGTAGGCTGAACATGCACACGGTGGTATGACATTTAGGTTTTATAAACTCCAAACAGCCAGTCAGAACAGCAAAACAACAGGTTAAACAATACACAGCAGAGAAAACAACAAGACTGGAGTAAACGTAGAACAATGAGACGTAGTATAACAGAAAAATATCAGGTAAATACAGCAGAATTGGATGATAGGTCTAAAACAGGAAACTATTTCACAGAAAAAAATCTGGTAATAATCGTATCCATTTATGGATGGTTGGATTGATGGATTAGGACAATCCCTTTCAAACAACAAAATATGAGTTCAAATTAACTGAATAAACCATAAATGGGATGAAGGAAAAGGGCAGCGCTAACTAGGAGTTAAAATAATAATAATAATAAAAATAAAAGTACTGCCATGGTAACAAGTCTGTTTGTAACCCCCTCAGAATAAATATTAAATTATTTAACTTTATGGACACTCGACCACCATTCTCGACGTACTAAGAAAAGGTCTGACCGTGATGAAGAGTTTGTCCCACTATTTAGCGCAGTCAGTGGAGCGAGGTCAGAGTGAGCAGAGGTTGTCACTGCATATCCACTGGTGGAAACGCCCATAAATGCCTGAGGAGCCTCAGATTAACAGCTCGATGAGGTTCAGCTTCTGTCCCAGTCTCAAACTGTCCTTGGTGGCCGTTTATTAAGACCAGCAGACTGTTTGTAGCTGCCGCAAGATCTTTTTGGATAAAATAAGCTCTTGTGCCTTCATCAGTAGACTCAGAAGATAAACTTGTGAAACAAAGTTTTCGAAATGGTTTAAAAATTGTTGTAGTTTCAATTTCATCAAAAATAAACCTGCAGTATTTGACATCAGGAACGATCAAGCCCAACCAATGACTTTGTTGGCCACCAG
The DNA here is from genome assembly GCF_001649575.2 of Kryptolebias marmoratus. Lineage (NCBI taxonomy): Eukaryota > Metazoa > Chordata > Actinopteri > Cyprinodontiformes > Rivulidae > Kryptolebias > Kryptolebias marmoratus. Next base: position 10,165,298 of record NC_051451.1, read on the forward strand.
GATAGGAGGGAGAAGACATTCAGTCATGTCCATGATGTTGTTCCGTCAAAGCATGAGATTAGTATATGTGAGGTAAGACAAACCTTTATACTGGAAGTTATGTCTTTATTATGGAACCACTTCTTTTTTTACCTACCTGGACACCAAGCATTTCAGAGATATTCAGTCCGAAACACAGCAATGGGCTTTGAGTCCCATTCAGTCTATTCATACATTGTGGAAAAATGGTTTTACTTTAATTCCCTTGGTTGAACTTTGACAACAGCATGGTGTGACTGGATTACAGCATCTAACTCACACACACGCATTTTCCTTGTCGGCTCTCTTTCTCTTCACAAGCAGGGTAGGCACAAGCACTTCTTTTTTGACAGATGCACCATCATAGCCAACAGCACTAAACTAGGAGCTCTAACAGGTTTCATTGATCTATTTTAATGATGAGATGTTGTTTTCAGTTTATCACACCTTATTGTTTAAATCAAAGATTTTGTTACTTTCAAAGTATAAAAAATATCAATCTTGTTAATGTAATGTATGACGCAAAGAGGCAGAAATTCAGGGGGGAAAGGCATTCTGAGTAGATCACCTAAAAATGCTATTTAAAACACTGTTTCATATTAGATAACATGGAGGATTGTCTTTGTTCCACCACTGTGTATAATATATCTATATGAGTGAGGTTTAGTAGTTTAAGTTCACACTTTTGCTGGTTTTAAGTGTATTGGTTGTCCTATTGTGACACATTCTGACCCTTATTTACCAAAATAATAACAATATTTAGCATCTACCTACCACAAAAACTGTTTCCCACCCCAAAAGATACCAGTCTACCAATAGATACCACTTTACCAGATTATACCTGTTTACCAGACCTTAAAAAGTAAATGGATCACACTTATGTAGCATTTATTTTAACACTTTACAGTGTTTCTCACTCACCCAACACACACACACACACACACACACACACACCCTTCAGTGCTTTCTACTATATATTTCACACTCTGTTCACAGCACTTTTATATTCTCACTCATACACCAATAAGCATATCGAGGGCAGTGGAGGGTTCAGTGTCTTGCCCAGGGATACTTTGGTACACTGCAGGGGCTGGGGATCAAATACCCGATCCTCCAATTGGAAGACCACCTCCCTACCATGAATTTTTTATACACTTCGATTTAATTAATTATTTGAGGCTTTAAGTAAAGTGTCAAATTACACTGTGATTGACAGTGTCGCAGCCTATTAGTAAGTCGGGAGGGTGTGTAAGCAGGACTTTTATATTGAAGGTATAAGTGCGCATACACTGGTTACAAAAGTACAATGTGGAAGCACCCAAAAAACACAGACATTTTGGGTTCAACTGAACAATTGGAGGAAGTAGAGATGCTTTGTCCATCTTTATTAATACGGATCGGACAAATGGGAAACAAGTGACGGACAACAAACAGAAAACAGACAACAAAATAAGACAAACAAGAAACAAAAGACAATTAGGATAAAGAGAGCAGATATAAAACAGAAGACAAACAGGAGACAGAGGACAGACAAGGCAGTGAGACAGACAAAAGAAAGCATAGTTATCTATCAAAGTGCAGATAAACACATTTCTACATTTATTCAAAATGTGTGCACATTGCTGATAACTGGTGTTTCTTTCATTTAAGTATAAATTAAAACAAAAAACAAAATCAACAGGAAGAGTGAGATGACTAGGACGGAGTTTTGGAGATTTAAAAGTAATTAATAACATTATTCACTTTTATCTGATAATTAGTTATAATTTTGACACCACCATCAGCAGCAGCAGAACATTAGTTGCTGTAGAGCTGCAGAGTGAACCGTTCTCTTACAAATCACAGCTGGATAGAAAAAAAGGGATAATAAAATGGACCGAGTTCTTGATGCCACAGACAGACAACCACCAAGGGGAGAGGAGAAAGAAGGAGAGAGGAGGGAAAATAGGAGGAGGAGAAGAATGAAGAGGACAGAGGCGTGTGGAGGGGGTGAAGAGGAGAGAAGTGACAGGAGGGGAAAACAATGAAGGAATGACTGAGAGGCAGAAGAAAGCGATGGACTGCGGAGGAATGACAGGAAGAGAAAGAGGAGGAGATAGATGGCAGGAGGTCAGATTCATGAGAACCAATCCACTATCAATACAGACAGATGCAGTCCTCCATTTTAACAACACACTCCATACATTTGTCTGCTGTTCTGCACCACTTAACAGGATCTGTCACTCAGCTGATGACACACACACACACACACACACACACTCTCGAGTGTTAGAGGACAGTCATGCTGCCGTCTGACAACTGATGTGTGACGATGGTGTTCAGGAAAAGAATATCTGATCATATAAACACACCGTTTAATTCGACGTCACACCTTCAGGTATTTTTCAGATTAATCTTTTTGGTCTCGGAGCTGAAGAGCATTCAGAGCATCAAGGATCTGCTTTGACAAACTGACAGCTTCAGGTCACAATTTGTACCTTGGATTTAAAGGGGCACAGGCACATTCATTGAACTGCTCTGATTCAGACACAGTTTTCCAACAATCACTTGGGTCTAAGCAGCAGATCCATCTGTTCACACCCCCCACCACACACACACACACACACACACACACACACACGTGAGAACTCTCACAGGTGGATTTTATGTGTCAGAACCTGAGCTGATTGCATGGAACAGTACAAATACAGGTTTTCAAGAGTGCTACCAGAAGAAATCAAAGATGTGGAGTATTTGCGTCTGAGAGTGTGTTTTGTTTTTGATTCTCTTTTCCCACTCACACACACACACACATCCACCGTGTTGATTTGAACCAGGTCACACAACACAATCATCACTCTGGATTAAGGGTGCCAATGCATAAACACCGAAGCGCCCTAATTACTATTTGTCCATTATTGCTATTCCTGTCAGGATTTATGATTCAGAATTCCTCTCATAGCTTTAAAAAACCCACAAAAATACATCAAAATATGCGACCAAATCAGGAATACTGTGCTACAAGTTTTGGTACCAATAGACCATTCAACAAAGACAAAATTCACAAAAAATCTAATAACAGGATTTTGACTAAATGAGTTAAACAACGAAGCCCACTTCATAGCTTTTTAACAAGTCACCATTTTTTTCAAAAGTTTTTTCATTTGATTTATGGTTTCTTATGAACAATTTGTGACTTTAACTACAAACACACCTTTTGTGTGTGTCTTCACACACAAAAAAAAAATCATCTGTAAAATGAGATCCAAAACAGAGCCTTTTTTGGCTGATCTGCTAATATGTTAGCAGCTAAAACAGCTCATTTACTGGTCGTTTACTGTACTTGAGTTAAGGTAATTACCTGCCCATGTTAGCATGGAAATCCTGTTGAGAATCAGAGCAACATTTATAGTCTCACAACAGACACATCACTGTTCTGATCTGATTCAGCACTGCCACTGTGGATGCACAGTAAAGGTCACATTAACCTCAGCCATTAAACAGATAAAACACACAACTCCCTCCTGGCCTCTGGCCCAAATGTACTCACTGCGTAACCTAAAATCTTTGGCCCTGTGGAGGTTTTCAAGCTGGACTCTGGTGTAAGAACAGACAAAATAAAGACACAGTCCGTTAGAGCGAGAACTCTAAATCTGTGGCAGGGTTTAACAGCTGTTCTTACTTCAGATATGTCATGGTCATGTGTGGAACTGTGTGCTCGTGTGTGACAATACTTGAAAGCCAGCAGGATACGCAGCATTTGACTGCAGTACGTAGAATCACAGAACAGCTAAAAGGACGGATCCACATGGAAGCTCAGTGATTCCATGCAAAATGTTCCTGGAGAAACAGTCAGTCTAATATTGTTTTATAACCAGGAGAACAGAGCGCTGATGTGGTCTCCACAATGACTGAGCTGTCCAATGTGGGTTTATTGTTTCTTTTGATTTTATTCTGCAGCCTTCAGGTAGAGTTTGTGTAAACACAGCAAGCTGATGCATCCGTGATCCATTTAAATCCCACAGAATAAACAGAAACATTTACTTTCACTGAAAATCAAACTATTTACAACTTTGCCCCCAAATAAATGAGATAGTGTTACAGAGAATAACCATTTGGAAAAATTAATTATTCATGTTTTCTTTCAATGAACGAGCAACAAACCAAAGACCCTACGCTGCTGCTTTGAATGACAAAGGACAAGTCCAAACTCCTCACCTACAAGAAGTAAAATGTAATGTAGAATTGGTGTCTTGGTAACTTGGGAAAGGTTTCTTTCACTAATCACAAAAAACAACATTTCAGCTTATTTTAAAGTTCCATTAAAAAAAATATTATTCTGGAGTTCCAACTTCCTATTTTCCCCCCAAACTTCTACAATTTGTCAGATTACAGCCACATATTTTACTGGGATGTTATGTGATAGACCAACCCAAAGATAACAGAATTGTGAAGTAGAAGGAAATGATTTGTGGTTTTCAACATTTTTTACAAATACAAATTTGAGAAGTATTCACCCCCTTAAATAGGGTCCACTTGTGTGTAATTTAATGTTAGTATAAATCCAACTGTTCCATAAAGGCATCAGATATTTGTTACAGAACATTAATGATCAAACCGCATCATGAAGACCAAAGAACACACCAGACAGGTCAGGGATAAAGTTGATGAAAGGTTTAAAGCAGGGTTAGGTTATAAAACAATATTCAAAGCTTTGAACGTCTCACAGAGCAATGGTCAATCCATCATCTGAACATGGAAAGAGTATGGCACCACTGCAAATCTACCAAGACATGGCCGTCCACCTAAACTGACCGGCCAGGCAAAGAGAGAATTAATCTGAGGAGCAGCCAAGAAGCCCATGGTGACTCTGGAGGAGCTACAGAGACCCACATCAATGATGGAAGAATCTGTCCACAGGACAACTATTAGTCATGCTCTCCACAAATCTGACCATTATGGAAGAGTGGCAAGAAGAAAGCCACTGTTGAAAGAAAGCCCCTAGAAGTCCTGTTTGCTAAAAGTCATGTGGGGCAAACAGTAAACATGTGGATGAACAAGCTCTGGTCAGACAAGACCAGAATTGAACTTTTTGACCTAAAAGCAAAACGCTATGTGTGGCAGAAAACTAACACTGCACATCACTCTGAATGCATCATCCCTACTGTGAAACACAGCGGTGGCAGCATCATGCTGTGGGGATGCTTTTCTTCAGCAAGGACAGGGAAGCTGGTCAGAGCTGATCGGAAGATGGATGGAATGAAAAACAGAGCAATGATGGGAAAACAACCTGTTAGAGGCTGCAAAAGACTTCAGACTGGGGCGGAGGTTCACCTTCCAGCAGGACAGCCAAAAATATCTAACCAGAGCTACAATGGAATGGGTCAGATAAAAAAAACAAGCAACTGAAAATCATTTATCTTTTCCTTACACAATTATGTGCTATTTTGTGTTGATCTATCACATTACATCCCAGTAAAGTACTGGGTTGTAACGTGACAAAATGTGAAAAAGTTCAAGGAGTAGGAATACTTTTTCAAGACCCTCTATATGGTATGGTGTCTGTTATTTACAGAACGTTGCTCCCCTGGCTGCCCTTCACACCGTCCACTCAAACCAACTCCAATCAACCATAGATGGGTTTAAGCTCCTGCTGCTGCTGAATGTGTGTGTGTGTGTGTGTGTGTGTGTGTGTGTGTGTGTGTGTGTGTGTGCATTTGTGTGTCACATTCAATCTCAGAGCTGAAATTCGCCCAGATGTACACAGCAACCGGAGATAACACACTCCCCCAAACGCCTGTCCTGAATGAACAAGCACACACTCTCCTTCATGTCTATCAGTGACAACTGGAAGCATCGGTGTTGTCCATGTAGGAGGGCGGCCTCTCGTTCTTTGTGATCATTCATTCATGAGCTGAAAGAGAAAGACAAGATGCTGCAGCAGTGATCCAGAGTTTGGCAGAGACACAAGGAGCGAATGAGAGAGGAGGACCGAGACAAATGTGGGGACAAATGAAGGAGAAATAGAGATGAATGGAGGTGAAAACAGCACAGATAATAGAGTCACTCCTTGGAAAGCACTGGGTGTTTTTCTCAAGTACAAGGGTGGAATACTAAAGTGTTTTCACTTACAATACAGTTCTTCCATCACTGTCAGTTTGTTTTTCCCCCCACTCCATTAAATGTATCTGATTTAAACAGTAATTGATCATTAGATACATTATAAACAAGTTAGCATCCATCCATTTTCTTCACCTGCTTTTCCTCGCAGAGTCGCAGACAGTTAGCACCCATCTCCAGCAGAGGTGGGGTACATCCTGAACACGTCACAGTCACATGCAGATTTTCACTCATAACAAGATTTCTACTACTGAACTGTAGTCAGTCAGCTGTGGTATTCTAACAACCACCATACAATCAGAAAGTCATTAGGGAGCCAGCAGATAAGTGTTACAGCAACATTATTACTATTCAATTATAATTTCCAGTTTGCTGCTTTTCCCACAAACAATTATGGGATTTTGGTGAAACTAGTCAGAAAACCTACCCCTCTTTGGAGCAACCAGACTGAGCTTGAGACAATTTGCAAAGAAGAATGGCAGGAAATCTCCCAGTCCAGGTTTGCAAAGCTTGTTGTATAAAACCCTAAATGCCTTGAGGCCGTACAGTAACTAATGCCAAAGGTGCATCAACTCAGTACTAAATAAACAGGCTAAACAAGAATATTTTTTAGATTTTTCCATTACAACCAACGTTGGGAACTAATTCTTCGCTGTATCACAACCATGTCGGCGAAACTGTGGTGGAATAAACACAGATCGTTCAAAAATATTTCAGCTTTGCCCTGGAATCGCACAATTTTGGAAAGATGTTCACGAGCTTATTGTCAGAATCCTGGGCTATATTGTATCTAGATCAAGGCCTAAGAGTTTAAAATAAATTAGTTCATAATAGAAGCCCAGTAGTTTTGTTTTAAACTCTTAGGATTTCCTATGTCCTGGATGACTGAGAATATACACACCTTGATCAAGTGTAGTCATGTACCTTGGATATTTCACAGAAGAAACTGCATTAAAAGAAATCTAATACCTGTTTCTTATTCCTTTAATGACCTACAAAGAGACAATTACAAGAAGAAGGTTTGAAGCTGAACCACTAACAAAAGAGGAATGCTTCGAAATTGTGACTGAAATAGACAACATGGAGCTGTTAACACACAGGATAAGAATCCAAGAAGCAAAGTGTCTGAATAAAAAGGAGAAATAGAACAACAAGAAAAAGAGTAAATCAATAAACTATGTAGAAATGCACTGAATTTAGGATGTTATGTCAATCCAGACTGTTAACTCTTTCTGTTTCTGTTTTGTTGTACATTTTTTAAAAGAAAAACAACATGTTTTTCTGACAACAACTATGTTGTCAGAGGTTTCATGCCTCTGGTAGGGTCACCCGTGGCAAACAGGTACTAGGTGAGGGGTCAGACAAAGTGCAGCTCAGAGACCCCTTAGGAATACTTTCTAAAGCCATTGTATATATTTAAAATCATTTCTTCATTCGTCTACAATAAGAAACAACAACAGAACAGTCCGTCAGCGGGTCCAGCTTCCAATCAGTGATCAAATTTATTTATTGCCAAAAAACTTTGAATAGGAAGTGTGGCGATTCTTCAGTTCAGATCCATCTGAAAAAAAGTCTTTCAGATTAATAATCTACGGTGCCACTGTGTGAGTTTAAATCAATACCTGTAAGCAGTTTCTTCATGTTACTTGATGGTTTGTATGAAGTATACATGTATGTTGGGTACTTAAGTCTTTGTCTTAACTATGATTTTACAACCTAAATTAAGATTTTCGGGCAGGAAAGAATGCAGCATATCGGACGTTCTCCTTTTAATCAGTAAATACATGAGCCTTCCTGTCCTTCAGCTTCAAAGACACTGAAAAGAAACCTGAAGCATTTAATTATTCTGAGAATAAATGGATGTTAAAGGTCAAAATAGTGTTGAAGATGTTTTATTGTTGTTGTTGCTTTCATTAAATAAGCAAATGCACTGAATTTGTCTTCGTTCTTATCAGAAGAAAATGAAAAACAATAACTGAATTTCCAAATCACCTCTGAGCTGAAAACAGATCTGAGAGAATGTTGAGAAGAACGTTGCACAAAATGCTTGAGAAAAAGGACGTCACAAATGATCTGCACAACAAGCTGATGAATCAGTTCATTATTTGAGATGAGATTCTTCTTTAGCTGCAGTGGAACAACAGGGGGCCGCAGTAACGTTTTACAACAAGTCTTGGGACCAGAAGTAGAGGATTTATTTAGAAATCAAATACAAAATCTGCTTCTTACTTGATTTTCTTTTAAATTTTCATATTTTCCTTTCGTCTGTGGTGGCCTGCACCAATTTATTTTCCTTCTGAGACAATGAAGTCATATTCGCTTTCAGTTTACTGAAATAAAACCAGAGGTGCAGACAGATCAATGTGCATGGGATTTCTAAAATACCAAACTAAAGACAAAAAAATATATCTATTACAACACGGCCTGCATTATTGATTAGGTTGCAACCTAAGTCTGTGTCCCATGATGCACCATGCCTCTAGAGAGGGTTCTTATCATGTGAAGACTGATGAGCCTCTCCAGGACATGAAGGCAGATGTGACAAGGCTGATATAACAGCAGCAAGAAGAGCATGATGATGAGGTGAAACTACTGTTAGGGTGCTGAGCTGCTGAGGTGAAAAGACGAGCATCGTTACACTGGACTGACGGGACGGAAAGGCACCAACATCTGTCCAAACAGATGGGAGGAAGTACACTGGGGGAGAGGGGAGGTTACACAGATGTCTGCTTGATAAAGCCTTCTGTTGTCATGTTCAAACAAAGTAGTAACAGTGCAGAATCAACGTCAAAGGAGAAGGAACAAGGATAAAATCCGTCTTTTATTGTTGAGGTGCTTACTGTCAACATGAAAATCTTTACACAGGTAAATCATTATTTACTCCCTCCTGGATGTAAAGACACAAACCTTCAAACACTTTGAGCCAAGAAGACTAAAACAGAATCCACAGGGACTGACTCTTCTGTGATACACCTGCAGCATTATCTCTGTAGGAGATTCACTATATTTGTAGTCAGTTTTTGTTTGGATTTTTAAAAAAAATCTAAGTGTTATAAACTGACATACAACACCTTATAATGTTTAAAAGTCAGGTTACTCCTGAAATCTGAGGGTTTGTGTTTTTCATGTGGGTTTAAAAACAGGAGATCAACTTATAGGACATCTTCAGGGGAATGTGTTATTTTTGAGGGTGTGGTTTAAGGGTCGGTGTTCAGGTGATTCTGGGGGTTTGGTTTTAGAGTCAGGTGATTTTTGAGGGTTTGGGCTGCCTCACAGATGGATGGATGGATGGATGGATGGATGGATGGATGGATGGATGGATGGATGGATGGATGGATGGATGGATGGATGGATGGATGGATGGATGGATGGATGGATGGAAAAAATGGTCAGGGGTCATGTGATTTATATAGATTTGGTTTAATAGTCAGGGGTCAGGGGAATTTTAAGGGTTTGGTTTAGGGGTCAGGTCTTTAGCTCTGATGGTTCAGAGGTAGGATAATGGACTAGGACTTATACTGTGTTCCTATGTTTGTCTGTGTTTTGTCTCCTGACATGTGTGTGTTCCGTTGCGTGATTGACTTGTGTCAGTATGTCTCTGTTAGAAAGTGAGGAAGATGATGCTGCAGACTGATGGATGACAACACAAGGACAGAGGAAGACAAGAGGCAGGGAGTGAGAGAATAGACAGAAAAAAGGACGAGTGAAGCTGTCAGCATGTTCACTGCTGTACTGATGATTAAATAGCTTTCAGCTCGTCAGCATGCACCCAGAGTAACAAGTTCCTTTAACAGACACACACACACACACACACACACACACACATAGATAGATAGATATGTCCTCCAACATCTCCTTGACACTGAGGCTCTTCGACAGCAGGAGAACAGCTGATAAGAAACAGAGGGATGAAAAGCGAATGCATATCTCTACCAACACACACACAGACACACTGTGTCCACAGCCAACATTCATCCCATCTTGTATGTAAACAGTCGTCCATCAGTGAGGGAACTACCTGCAGGTCAGAGAAGTTGCCGACTCCCGATTACAGATGGATCCTGAAAGTTGCTTCAACTTTACATTTTAATGAAAATAAAACACAAACTAATGTAAAAACCTGTGCTATCACTCATTTAAAGTAGACTTTACTAGACTTGCCTCTTTTTGTCACTTTCACCATGAAACCAGTTTTCTTCATAGCCTTGATGAAATTCACCGTTTTCACAGATACAATAACTTCAGACATATGACACAAGCACAGATCACCAGCACTCAGACAGGAGACAACCCAGAGGATGGAGGAGACTGCAGTAATGATGTAACAGACATGAGGACAAGGTCAAGAGACAGGAAGTGAAGTCACAGACAGATAGGTCTGATCCAGTGGGTCCTCTGCAGTCTGCTCCTAGTTTCATACTAGGGGGTCTGGATGAAAAGTGTTTGGAAATGAGTGGAAAAAGATTTTGCAGATAACTGAATGAACAATTAACCATTTGTGTAGAAAAGAAGTGAATATCAATAAAATCAGAAAATAATTAAAGGCCTAGCATTTCTTGAAGGAATCATATTGCCCACCGCCTTCCATGCCAGAATTTTAAACTTAGATCATCTTGTGCTGAGAAATAACAGCATTGTAGCTTTTTTGGTCAAACTTTGAAAAAAAAAAAATTTTCACGACCTCACAAAAATCACCCAATCTGTGGTCAGAGTACGTGTTGTGAATTGTGAATGATTGTCAGCTACTACCACATCAAACTTTAGCTTAATATCTGTAAAACTGACCAAGTTAGAGACATTTTTGTAATTTCTTCAGGTCACTTAGTTGTGATGGCCATATTAAATTAACTTACTCCAAAAAGTTAATCAGCTGCAGAGGTAAGTGCAATGATTACTTTCAAAGAGCCTCATTAAAAGCCATCCAGTAGTTCATGAAATATTTTGCTAACAGACAATTACGGTGGACTCCAACAGTATATCTCACACAATGTTGGTGCTTGGAGTATGTATTGGGGGTGACTCTTGGCTACTGCTACATCCAATGTTAGCACAATATCAATAAAACTGAATTATACTCATTTTTGTGCCAGAATAATTCAATTAGTTGCATCAATGAGTTGTAGATGTACATTCAATGATTTCTTTGTGAAGGTAAAAATCCATCCAGTGGTTTATTAAATATTTTGCTAGTAGACAGACAAAAACACAAACACACACTTAAATAGAAACATTATTTTACGCTTTTTGCCATAGCAGGGTGAAAAATAAATAAATAAAAATCCATAATGAATAAGATATTCAAATCTATGATGAGTCCATGTAAACATCTGGCCTCAACCGTATTTTCCTAAATAAACATACTTGTCAACACCTATTGGACACTGAAAAACATATACATGCTGTAGAAGAGCATTCCCACTTAAAGAAACTAAATTGAGGGCTACAATGAGCGGGTTTCTCTTCATTTTTCTCCTTGGCAATTGGTTAATTGTGCACAAGCTTGGCTGATAGCTGATTCTTTAAGAAGTGGCAAATGTCGCCCAATTGATTGGTCTACCTCCAATGGTTTTTAGGTCCAACATTTTGAAACATGATGACAACTACAGTGTAGAGCTATTTGTGGGCCAAACATCCAATAAGTGTGCTCTGACTCTGAGCTTCATCTACAGTTCTTCAGTCTGGTTACTGAAAGTTTGTCATCAGGTGTGAGCAGAGTGTTGTACCTTTGTGTTGTTGTGTTTTTCTACTTTATTCCCATCCTTCTCCTTCCTCTTCTCCTCTTTTTTCTTGTCACGCTCTTTCTGCAGACAAGACAAAAGACTATGTAAGATAATGGGCTATTTTACCCAGCACTCTACCCACCCTAAATCCCAACCTAATAACGTCACCTGTAGCCCATGGTTTTGAGAATAACACAAGTATTGGTTTTCACAATGTTTGCTGCTTCAGTGTTTTCAGATCTTTTTGTCAGATGTTTTTATAGTGCACTGAAGTATAATTACAAGCAGAAGTTCCAATTGCTTTTATGATCTATTAAATGAAGTTTATTAAAAGAGTCAATATTTGCAGAGTTGGCCTTTCTTCTTCAAGACCTCTGCAATTTGCCCTTGGATGCTATCAATCAATTTGGGACAAATCCTAACCAATTGCAATCATTTTGAGTCCAATCAATACTTGGAGTTTGTCAAAACTTGTGGGATTTTGTTTGTCAACTCCCTTCTTGAGAATTGACTACAAGTTCTCAGTCGGATTAGGGTCTGAGGAGTTTCCTGGCCATGGATCCAAAACTTTCATGTTTTGTTCCCCATACTACTTAATTATAAGTTTTGCCTGATGGAACAGTGCCCCACCATGCTGGAAAATGCATTGTTCGACATCAGTTCATTGTTTGATGGTTGGGAGAAGTTGCTCTCTGATAATGTTTAGGCACCATTTTTTATTCATGGCTGTGCTCTTAGGTTTACTGTCTGTGAACCCATTCCCTTGGGTGAAAAGAAACCTCACACACGAGTGGTCTCAAGATGCTTTAATATCGGTGAGACACAGAACTGTTGGTATCATTCTTTTTCCAGATGTCCTAAACAATCAGAAAGGCGATTTATCAGAGAAAATGACTTTAAGTCCTCAGCAGTCCAATCTTTGTACCCTTTAAAGAATATCAGTCTATCCCTGGTATTTTTCTTAGAGTGAGAAGTGACTTCTTTGCTGACCTTTTTGACACCAGGCCATCCTTCAAAACTGTTCAACTCAGAGATGGTCTTACACCTGCCTGCTGTTGTTCCTGAACAAGCTCTGCACTGGTGGTGCCCCAACCCCACAGCTAAATCAACTTCAGGAGACGGTCCGGGCTCTTGCTCAACCCTTAACAACTCTTAACAACAACTGAACCTCTCTCCTTGAAGTTCTTGATCTGATAAATGGTTGACTTAGGTGCTATCTTACTGGCAGCAGTATCCTTGCCTGTAAAGCCCTTTTTTTGTGCAAAGCAATAATGACTGCATGTGTTTCCTTGGTTACCATCGGAGGAACACTAATTTTGAGCACCACCCACCTTTTAAAGCATCCAGTCTGCTTTCTAACTCAATCAACAGGACGGAGTGATCTCGAGTCTTGTCCTTGTCAACACTCAGCTGTGAGGATCACTGAAATGTCAGCAGGTCCTTTTGTGGGTGGGCTGAAATGGTTTGGTTCTTGTTGATTTGGGATTAAGTTCATTTTCATGGCAAAGAAGGACTGCAATTAACTGCAATTCTTATGATCACTCATTCTTTTTCTGATGTTTTAGCAAAATGCCATCATAAAAGAGGCAGCAAATTTTGTGACAGTTATTATTTATGTCATTCTCAAAAGCTTTAGCCATGTGTGTACTAACTCTAAACTACCCCAGACTTCTCTGGGTTTAGCTTGACCTGATTCCAGTTTATATTGATGTACTAACAATTATAAAGGTACAGTCTACATCACACGTCACACTCAAAATTAATTTTTAAACATAACTCTGATCTCACAGGGGTCCATGGCCCAGTCCTGTCCAGAGGTACCATAATTACATTGGTCTATGACCCAGTCTTGTCCAACAGAACCATGATTAACCTGCAGTGTTGCTCAGGAATGCAGACAGAGGCCCTTCTCTTCATTAAAAACTCATTTAGTTCCAGTGGGTACCACTGTGTGGAAGGTAGCAGGGGTTCTGGTTGGAAAGAGTTGCTAAACGTCACAGAAACAACAAATTCTTTCCCTTAATGTGGTTTTAATGCGCTCAGCCTGCAGATTTAATATACAGACATTATTAGCGTGAACAGAGTTGATGTTGTGCTTTCAGGTTAAGGCTTTGTTTCAAGTGACTGAGCCAACAGGATTTAGATAATGACTGTCAGCATACCAAACAGAGAGGCTTTAGTTTCACAGGCGGCACTGGTAATCTACTCAGAACAATCTGCTCCACTGTCTGCCTCACTATGCAATTACTTTATTTGCTCTTTATCTATTCAGAGGTGGCAGCACATGATGATCAATATTTACAAGGATGGAAATCAGATCAAACAACGAGGGCATCTTCCACCACTGAGGAGTTTCTGTCATCCTGAGCGTAATGGGATGAAATATTAAACACAGGATATTATGAAAACTGCCACAAAGAAAAAGTCTGGGCCTGGTTCAGCTGCTTGAATTTTAATATCTTAGGATTTTCGCCTCATGATAGAAAGAGAAGACGGGTGCTAACATTGGAACAGTTTTAGGCTCAGTTCTGATTAAACTTGGCGCAAAACATACAATTTCCTGCAGTTTGTTGACACATCTATCAGAGAGACAGAGCATCTCAGACTCTTAACTACACACTAATGATGACACTGGCCAATTAGCTTTAGCAGTAGTAAGTTATTATCTTCAGGATTTAAACGCATCGAACTGCAGATGGATTTCTGTTCCATCGAAAATACTGACTCAACCAGAAACTTGGGTTGTTAATCCCTTCCTGTCTACGTAGCTAAGAAAACCCAGAGGAAAGCTGCAGAATTTATTGATGGCATGACTGTCTGAACCTGGTGTACCATGAAGAGGTAAAATAAATCAGCAGTGGATCAATAAAAGTAACAAAAATATGAGTACAGAACAGAAAAAAGACAGGGTTTTAAAGACAGACTGAAAATCAACCAAAAAAAAATAAATGTCTGCTTTGGCAGCTGTTAGCTTACCTCTGTGAAAGGAATATTAATGGGTACAGCTAGATTTATTATTTAAAATATGACCTTGTTTAGTTCAGCTTGTTTAACTCGACAAAACTCAGATTATAAGCAAAAAAACAAAGGAAAGGAAAGGTGAGGTTTAGGGCCAGTGTTTGAGAACTGGTCTTGAGCTTTAACCAAATCATTGAAAGACAACGCAGCTGAATGTGTGAAACCATTTTAAAAAGAATAAAAATAAAACACAGAAATGGAACACATTTCCAGGGCCCTTAGCAATTAATTCATTGAAGGAATCCCGCCTCTCAAACTTGACGCTACTGCCATGGGTTTCACGTCTGAGACAATCTGCAGACTTTTCCTATATATGTATATGTTCAAGTATATATGAGAGGTTTCTCCACCATCAGTTTCAGCTTTGTTGTGGAGTAGGAAGCACTCTAAGATTATGAGGTGAAGTGGTTTTGTGTCCAGAACCTTAATCAAATCCACCGCTCTTGCTTCCTCATCCAGCAGGCCTGACCTCGATAAGATCAAGTGATTCTTGCATTTTGTCTAAAAAGTCAATAAAGGAAAGCTGGACATGTTGTGGTGTTTAGAGGTGCATGGAGAGCGTGGCTTAGTCATTGCAACACCCTGCAAAGATCATCCACATTCTTGCTGACTTTTTAACAATATATAGGGGTCATCAGTCTGTGTGAGGGGACCTTAGGTTTGAAATACAGGAACATTTGAGTTCTTTAGGCTCTCTGTAATTAGAAATGTGCATGATGCAGCCCGTCAGGCTGAGATGCAGCTACTCAGCTTTGTGGTCCTGGTTTTAGTCCTGGTAATGTGCCCACTTGTTCCAGGCAACCACAAACACAGAACGTAAACACAACGCCATGAGATGTCAACAGCAAAGTACAAACCTGAACCTCTGGTTTGGTCCTGTTGGCCTGAGAGGACGGTGAGGTGGAGGAGAGGGCAGCTTCAGACGACTTCTGCAAGACAACAGAGTTGGGGACGGAGGGTTAGACACAAACAGAGATTAAAAGAACAAAGAAAAGCATGGAGAAGAAGCAAGAGGAGAAACATGAAGCAGCTCAGAGTTAATTAGAGGGACGGAAGGAGGATTTCCCTTATAGTAAATGCTTCAAGCTGAGGTTTAGTTCAGCCACAAGCTGCCCACAGTCAACAGAGTCTTATCAATACACACTTACAGAGACTGTCTGGCATCTATAAGCCTGTGGATGACCTCTGAGAGCAGAGACTCTTCAGTGATGACTTGTTTTTACCAGACAGGGTTTCAATTTTCTGTGTTACAAGTCGATGTACACTGGGAAACAACTTTAACAGTCATTTGTACAGTAAGAAAAAACATTTAGTGAAGTAGAAACCCCTGGGAAGGTTCACCACTGATCCATGTTTTCTCCATTTGTGGATACTGACTCTGTTTGGGTGATTTCTTGATTCTACGGGTCTGGTAGTAATCAGGTCTGTGTATGGCTACTGGAACTAAACTCAGCTTTCCAACAACATCGCAGTTAATTTGTGATTTACCTCGGGGGGCAATTACCTTTTCACATGGGACAGGAGTGGTTGTATAGCTCGTTTTCCTAAATAAATAAAATCATTGTTTACAAACTGCATTTTGCATTTACTCCTACTTATATTTGTCTGATATTAACGTTTGTTTGCTGGTCTGAAACATTTAAGTCTGACAAAAAAAGCAAAATCAGAAGAAATGTGAGTGTACGTTTAGGGTGTTATACTGGATATTTGTTATCGAGATTAAGAAAATGTGCATCCATTTTTAAAGAAAACTATTTTATTTGTTTGTTTTTCTTTACGCGTCATATGACAAACATCACCCCCCACACCCTTTCTCTCCCTCTGAACCACCTTATGTGACTCTCTGACTCAGGGCACAACAGAGAAATGGTTTCACCATTTTTCATCCTCCACCCTCATCAGCATCAAAAAATGTTGCCTGTGGTGGTGAAAAGAATGCCGCTGAGATGTGAATTTAGAAAACCCGCCCGCCCTCCTCTCTTTCGCTCTCTCTCTCTCTGTTAAAGCCTCCTGTTCTTCAGACGTTGATGCTCCTGGAGATGTCAGCACAGAGCTAAACACTGAAAGACTGGTTGATGATGAAGATGAAGGAGGAAGCAGCTGGAAGGTAACAATGGAGGGTAAAAGGATGCAGACAGGGGTGGGGTAGGGGATTGAAGATAAGATAAAGAATGCTGTGAGCTCAGTGACTGGATGAACAGGGGCTGAATATATATTCAGCAGAGTGGTTCTCTGCTGTTCTGAGCTCTGACAGAAAAGAAGAAAGATGGTTCAAGTCTTCACTAAAACGTGTACAGAGACGATGACTTGCAGCTTTATTGACTTCACTTTCAATTCAGTTTATTTATAAAGTGTCAGCTCACGACAAAAGTCATTTAGGAAAGTGTACAAAAACATTCACATTCAGTATAAAGTACCACTCAGTAAAAGTTATCTATCTAAGGAAGCCAGCAGAATGCGTTAAATCTTCACTTCATTGCAATCTCGCCTCCTGAACAGCACATTGGTGACAGTTGAAAGAAAAACTCCCTTTTAACAGAAGAAACCTCCAGCAGAACCAGGCTCAGGATGAGCGGCCGTTTGCCTCAACTGGCTGGGGTTAGACAGGACAGGAAAAAGAATGGTGAATTTTTTTTATTCAGCAGTAAAATATTAGTTTAATAACTGACGTGTTCTTTTGGTTTGTTGCCTTGAATCTGAATGTGTTGAATCAAAACTCATATTGCATCGTGAATAAGGACTGAATTTTACTGTTTAATGTTTTTATCTGCTCAGGTATCTTTAATGAATCAGACTGTTTGCAGTGTATTGAGCTACGCATCGCATAGGTCACAGAACAGAGATACACAACTCTACAATCTACAATCATCCAGCCTCTTTATGACTTAAAACCCACCTGAACTGATATAAAAGTCGCTGTTTTTCTCTTTGATGCTCCTCGGCTTACTTTGAACTCGTCGGCGCTCTTTTAAACTGGCAGGGAGCTCAGAGATTTGCTGTTCGGCTACAAATAAAACAATCTGAAAGTGTCCCTGCGGGGTCGTCCGTGTGCACGGACGTCACAGGATGGATGGTAAACCAGGCTGCCACCGCTGGCTGCATGAACACACAACAGTGACTAATACAGACAAATAAGGCTGGAAATAAGCAAAGTGTCCCTCAGGCCAAGTGTGCTGCTCTCCGGTGACATTTTCAGGCCAATCAGTGAGTTCAGCTCACAGAGCGACTTTACTGAGATGCTCTCTGATGGAAGATGGGCTTCAAACGCACAGACACACCAACTAATTCACTCAGGACACAATGAACCGATGCTGCAGAGGAAACGGAGTCTTTGCACTTGTGCACTCAGAGAATACGACACAAAAAGGGCTGCAGTCTACGAACACAAAACCGAACCTCCAGCTGTTTGAAGCCCGACATCTCACAGCCCACCGGTGCATCAGCAACACAATATGTCTGTTTGAATTTCAAAAACGGAAATACTAAAAGCAGGACTGAGTATCACCGAAAATAAATACCTGAGCTACAATCCCGGGATCACAGCATGACTCAGTCACACAGAGACAAAGGCGTCTCTGATCTTTAGTGCTCAAACATTTCGGACCTTCTCAAAGAGATGTCACACATTCAACATGGGATTTCAAAAGTTCACCATTTATCACAGAAACACAAGCGATGAACTGGAGTTAAAGGTTTTAATATGCCCTGGTTCTATTTTCACCTGCTTGGTCTGTTCACATCATATTGGTGTATTTAAAGCTAAACTAATCAGAAGTTAGGTTTAATGTCATTTTATCTTAAATAGTTGCCAAAATGTGACCAATAATTTTCAATTCGGAGCTTAATTTCTACACTACAGCACTGTGAGTGAAGAACTGTGCAGCATCGTGATGTTTGTGCTCCAACCACCAGTCCATCATCAACACACCAAGATGTCAGTTTTTATGTCATATCTGAACATTTTTACATCTGCAGTCCTGTATTGACCAGCGGAGATCTGTCGATCTTCGATTTCATGATGAGAAAAGATGTTTGGAAACAGTTTGGGCTTATCACTTAGTCTGACACGCAGACACACACACACACACACACACACACAGTCACAGAACAAACTGGAGCTCAGAGTTACTGTCAGCCACCCTCTCTTCTTCTTCACCATCTGCCTCAAACTACTTAAAGTGATAATGAGTTGGTTTAATAATTAATTTGAATATAAAAGCTGAGCCGCCTGTGTGGGTGGCAAAAACAGATCCTAGATCAGAGTCTGGCTGCTGGCAACGCCTCAGAGGAAACAGAAGAAAACAAACAGAGAAGAGGAGGAGATGAGAGGGAGAAAGAGAAAAATGGAGAAATTGAAAGCCACTAAAAAATAAAATACAAACACACTGAGTTCAGTTTATGAACACCAAGTCCAGTTAATGTATGAGTCTAGTCCATGCACCCCAAATCCAGTCCCTGTGCACAGTGTTCAGTCAAGTCCAGTTCATATACACCAGTTGATAACAATGATGCTTTCTGTATTTGGTCAATTTCAACCCTAAACAGTCCAGAAACACCCGTTAAAAAAAGTAAATAAATAAATAAGTTATCCAACTGTTGTAGCTGTAACGTGAGTATGACGAAATGTTGTCGATACTCACCGGAACTGCAGCCATGGCCTCCGTGTTGTAGAACTTCTTCCTCTCATATTTGTCCCTGATGAAGACCTCCACTGCTCTGAAGGTCAAAAGGTTAAGGTCTCAGTCTGATTCACGACAGAAATACGCTCACATGATAAAAATCATTCAGTTACTTTAGTTTACATTTAAAGTAACAACTTCCCCAACGTCATGATGTGCTAAACAGCCCAATAAGAGTAGTTGGTATTCAAACAGTAGCAGGTAAAGGTACTGATGGTAATACCTGACTAATTGGAAAACAAAGGAAGTTCGTATGATCTCAAATAATATTTAGATGATAAAATAATGCGTAAATATATGAAATAAATGTGTGGGTAAACTCATACATTGTGTAGCATGAAGGGACCCCCTTCCTTTATGACCTCTGACTTAGACTCATCTTTCCAGCAACTCTTCTGTGTAAAAAAAAGTTCATTTTTTTCTGACACAGTTTATCTAATAGGAAAGTAGTCAAATACAAAGACAAATTTTATTACTCTCTGTTATTACAGAGGACAGTTCAGAGATCCCCAACTTTTGAACCGGATGATTCAAGCTTCGTTTATGGAGACTTTAAGGTTGCTGCCCTCGTCAGTGTCTGACTATGTTTCCACGTCTTGTTTTGATAACTGGAGAGAGACCTTGAATCTTTGCTTGGTTGTTTTACAAGTAGTTTGTTTTGTGTTTTCCATGCTGGTCCACTTTCCTTTCATCTCGTATTTTTGTTTAACATAAACTTATAGTTTATGTATGTCTATTTTGATGTAAAGTTCAGTAAAGTAAAGTAAAAGGAAATCTAACAGGAGTTAAGAAGAACTGCCTGCAACTTAAGAGGTAAGTCCGATTACTGAACCACTCTTAGATGCCACGCCATCCTCCAACTCCTGACTCCACCAGCTGATGAGTTTCAGACCCCTCAGAGTCCATCACCTTAATCCTCCTGGGTGACCTTCAAGACAGCTGACCTGAACTGATCCTCAGTTGACTCTTGGGTTCGTGGCATCCTATTTGCACGGCATTGTTCCCGAGGAAGGCCCACCCCAGTCCAGCTGTACCGCAATAAGGCACCTTAGAGTCCCTCCTGGTGATGAGAAAAGCAACGCTGGTCTGGTTATGAACTTGAATAGCTGATTAAGTGTTTCACTTCCAATCTAATACTTCATTAAACTAATCTGACATTCTTCTGACCTAAATTCCAAAGCAAAAATACTAAAATAATAACAAAAATAGTCTGAACTGTCTAAATTTGTGCATGTATAAAACCTAAACATAGATCCTAACTCCAAACATTCTGTTCAAAAGACTCTTATGTTTAAAATAAATTCAGAATTAAAGTCTTCCTTCAGATTATAAAAGGTTAATTCTTGCTTCAGAGAGCTGGTAAATAACTTGTTTAAATCAAGTTCATATAATTACTTGATAAAACTCAGAACATTATTCCCAAATTCTCAGTGTTAATTCTATTGTTGTGATGGTTTTATTTTGATTTAAGTTCATTTTATTAAAAAATTCTTAAGAGGCAAATTTGGTCCCTTTTATTGGTAATATGCCATGATGCAAATTCCCTGAAATGAACAGATTCAGCCCTCAGCTCAGATACGATAAACAATAAGGGTGAGTAAATCAATTAATCTAATTATGGCTGATCGATAAATCTGATCTGCCGCTCCTTTTAACGAGAGCTTTAAACAGTAGCGCAGTACGTATCACCTTTCTTACGTCCTCCTGCTACAACAGAAACAGTCCCGCTGATTCTCCTGAACCTGACTCCGTTATCTGCTGCTTTCAGCCATCTCTGCTGCTGTCAGAACCACTAATGGACTTCAGGAGAATAAAGAGTGACGACCACCCACACACACACAAGCCTGCCAGATGCAGCACAATGTATTAGAGCATCTCACACACACATGATTTATTTCTGTGTGCTGGTGGAAATATGAACAGGCTGTATTCTGCTGGCTTGTGTTATATTGTGTTTTACTGCTGTAAACAGAGCCACTGCTCCAAGTGTCTTCTGTAAACGTCTGGAATGATGTGACCGTGACAAGCCTGCTACTTTGTGCTCAAAATGATTATTGCTGTGCTGATAAAATTTGATGAAACATTTGATCGTGTAATCTGTTAGTTTCCATTGGAATTATATGAATTAACTGGAAATTGGGGGTATTTTAAACAAACTGTATCATATCCATGAAAATAGACACAAAATTGTCAGAGGCAGACAATGAGCTTCTGAAAGTTTCTGTAAGTGACAAACCTAATGACCTAATTTACATAGATGATCTCACTGTGTCACAACTTCTAAAGAACATTTCTACAGAGCTCTTTTTTGTTGTTGTTGTTGTAATCGTTTTCTAAAATCATGCACATAACTCTGAACAAAAATATTAATTTATTCATAATCTGGATCAGCACCAAAATGTAATTCTTTGTTTTTCGTGACAACCCCAACATTTCTTAAAAATTTCATCCAAATCTGTTCATTAGTTTTTACTTGATCTTTGCTAACAGACAGACAAACAAACCAATGAACACAACTAAAAACAGAACTTCTTCGGCAGAGGAAACAAGGTTTTAACAAAGGGGTCACGTTGATCTCTGACCCCATGACCTTGAAATCAATAGGCATCCTCCTTGACACCTATGAGATGTCCAGCTGTGCAGTTTGACATTCCTACGTTTTATGATTGCAGAGTTAGAGCTCAGGGACCCCTGTGACCTTGACCTTTGACCGGATCAACGACAAAATTTAGTCACGTGTTTGTTGTGACAACCCCAACATTTCCTGAAAATGTCATCAAAAACTGTTCATTAGGTTTTTAAGTAATCTTGCTAACAGATGGACAAACAAACCAACGCTACAGAAAACCGGAACAAAGACAGTTGCATTCAGAAGCTCAATGGGGTTCACTTTTTACGATTTAGTCTTACAAGACACCTTTTTTTTTTAACACGGCGTCTTTTTTTTTTTGGCAATAATGCTTCAAATTTAATCTAGCCATTGTGACTTTGTTGAAAAAATTGTGAAACAAACAAACTAATAAAAACTTCCTCCTCATTTTTTTCCTCTCTAATGACCCTAATACGGCGACGTATACATCAGCAAAGAACGAAAGCAGCAGATTTTCAGCACATGGAATATGACAGCAGGCGCAGCTGAGTAATGACGGGAAGTGTTTCAATAACATCTGCCCAGCTTTTAAGAAAACACGCTGAAAGTAAAACTGAAACAGAACGTGAGAGAAGCAGGAGGAGGATACTGGTCTGTCTGAGGCCGTTTGAAGTTCTCCGGGAGGTGGGCTTCGTACAGCTGTCGAGCTCTGCTGTTGCCCATGTCCACCATGCTCTGCGGGGAGAGAGGATGGATTAGAAACGAGGGGAACACCAGAACAACATGTGACATTCCTGCAGAGGAAGGCAGCTGCCCGACACACAGCAGCTTCTTTCATGCGCCGCATTTACATTCAACTGGTTTTGCCCATCGACTCCTCCGTGTGGACTCGCACACAGTGAAAAACACTCTGTCTGTGTGAGACGGGGCTGAATAAAGAGGGTAATGATAGAAGAAACAGAGCTGGAATAATCAGCCATCTAGGAATAATTAGTCATTGAACACAGTGTTTAACATTCAGAGTGAGAGCCTTTTTATTCACACTCAGCTGAGGAATATAGGCGCTGCCCTGTAGAAACACCGACACACGTGGATCTATTAATGGCTGGATGATTAAATTCATTACTGGCTTTCTGGTGTGACTTTGACAGCAACACGCTGGATTTATTGTGTGGAACGTGATCAATGTGGCATAAACACACTCAACAAAAACTAATTACTACTCGGGTCATCAATATTCCTGACCAACGCTGGAATACAAAAACTAAACGCTGGGCTACAGGACAGAGCATCTGTGACTGTGATGAAGCACCAGAGTGACAGATTAAAGACTGATCTGATTCGGTGGAAAAATTAAACATTTATGACACCAAATCAATCTGATTTAATCACAGAGTTAAAACCAGAGAGGGAGCACTCGCCACGTGATCGTGTGACTCAATGGACAGTCGTTGCCGTTATCAAAACAGGAATCAGTCGTCTTGAAGCAGCATGCCTGAGTGGTGTGTGTGTTATAACTGCACCAATAAACTCAAAAAAGTGTCTGGAATATCCTTCCATAGGTTAGTAACCCTACCATGTACAATTTTGTGAGAATTTAACCAATTTATTGAGAAAAACTACCTTCAGAAAATATTGACACATGGTAAGTCTACTTTGTTCACACTGACACTTTCTGGCTACAAGAAATATAATATGTGGTCGTCTTAATAAACAAATGACTGAAAAGTTACAGAAATGAATCATTGATTTTTATCTACATCTGACAAATGTTTGGATTTCACCCAATTCAAGATGGCTGCCACAACCAACTGACTTTAAAAAGCACAAAAATGCTGTAATCGTAATAGTTATTGAGCTGAAACCAGTATTACTTATTATATTACTTTAGGACTTAAAACAACTAATTCCCAAAGCACAGAAATCTTTTTTTTATTACTATTATGTCTCATGCTGACTGCTCCAGTTTCAAAAATAAACCCTTCAGAACTCCAACTTCACAGGGGAGTAGCTTATTGACGTGGGAAAAGTGAGTTTTAACAGCATTTTATTTCTATGCAATTTTCCCTCAATGCTAACATTGTCGCATACTGGTGAAAGTTTAAAGTGTGTGTGTGTGTGTGTGTGTGTGTGTACCTGGATCTGCTCAGGTGTCCACTGGTCCAGATTGACAGATTTAACTCTGGAGATGTGGACCCCCAGGTTGCGGTGGATTCCAGCGCAGCGGATGCACATGAACACCCCGAGGTTCCATGATGCCCACCGAGGTCCTAACACGGACATGAATCAAGAAGAAAAGGAAAGACAATAACATCAGTTGAGATAACTTCAATGTGAGACTCCCAAAAACATTATCAGTGGTGGGATTTTTACAGCTAGAGTTTTCAACAATTTACACAAACAGTGACTTCTGCTGCCGATCGGGCAGCCCTGATGGAGTCCAACCTGCACCTAGAGGCTGGGTAGCCTGCAAGAGTAACCTCGGCTCCCAATAATCCCACTGAAGCCCCCAAAATACTCTTTGGGGACATGGTTGTAAGCCTTCTCCGGGTCCATTAAACACATGTGGACTTAACAGTCAAACTCCCATATCCCTATTAGAGACTCTGCAAGGGTAAAAAAAACTGGTCCACAATCGTAAAAATATTTTTGGAGAAAAAAAAAAGATTTCATAGGGCTCTAAATTGCAGTGGAAGGTGATTTTTAAAGGTTTGTGTTTCTTATTTTCTACAGTAGCCTACATTTGAAGGAATACTTTGTCAATTATCTGAAAGCTACGTTCAACAGGAAGGTATCAAGGAAAATTTAGCGTTCTTAAACTCAAAGAGTAATGGTGTCCAGTAATTGCGATTATGTTTTTCATAACTGAGCAGCCCTATTTACATTTCTGCCAACCAAAGTGTCCATGATTGTTGAAGGTCAAACATCAAAAGGTATTTTCCCCAATCCCACAGAAGAAAAATGGCTCCACGTCTTGTTGAGAAGTCCAGCAAACATTCTGACTGACAGAAAACGCAATGAAGCATACAGAAACCCGCAACATTTACCCAGATCTTTGCAAATCTCCTTAAAATACCGGCATTAAATGAACCGTGTTTAGTAGCTTCCCATAGAAATCTGTCCTCCGAACACAGACGCTCATGTATTGAGTGGCACAAAATGACCCACATTTAGCCAAATTTCCGCGGGGATGAATGGAAGATGGCACATAAACGACAAGAAAATGATTTAATGGGCTGGTGCCAACAGCCTCCATCCCCGTCCAGAACATGAAGCTCACTAGCCGTCAGTCTGATGCCTGAAAGTCACTTTGAACACACACAGGCTTGACTTTTCTGCAGCCAGACCGTATAATTGCGGTGCGCTGGTGCTTTTTAGATGGAAGAGTTTGTGCATGGAGCCTAGAGGGCTTGCTGGTCTCAGCTAAGAGCATCTGAGTGTTAATGTAATGGCACTAATGTGCTGGATGGCCTTGGAGGGAGGGGGAGGAGGGGTGCATTAAGGCGGCTGAATAAGTGTTAAGCCTAAAATCAAGCAGCTAAGCCGCTGTAAGCTGGACTGTATTTGCTAGATATCAATCGGTGTCCGTTAGGCTTCAGTTTAGGTTTGCTTTCACACAAAAACACAGCCCTACTCCCATGTTTCATTGCGGTTTAGTGACAAATAGAACGGCTTTCCTTACAGCTGTTCCTCAGCTAATACTGATACTGAAAATAAAACTTATACAACTGAACTGAACATAGTAACACTCGTCACGCTGAAACAAATATACCGTGAAAGAACCGCACCAGGGTTGGGTGATGGATTGTCAATGTTCAGTCAGCAACAAAGGATTGGTGAAATATTTGCACAGGTGTGTTTCAGCTTTTCTTTTTGTTTTTGCTGAGACTAGAATACAAAGTTACTGATTTGGGATCACTTTGGTTTCCAACCAAGGAGTTACACAAAACCTTCGACCAGAGGTATACCGCATCTGTGCAAATGCTCCACTGTGAACAGTCTGAAGCGACCCGCATGTGTAGAAGAAGATGTGATGTGTTTACAGAAGTAAATATGGATGCTACACATGTTGGCGTGTGTGTACCGATTCTGAAGCTGTTGTGCAGTCGGAGCCGCCAAAGTTATTATCTGCCGTGCTTGTTTCGTCCAGTGCTTGCATGTGATCTTACTGATTCCCACCTGCTTCAGCACAGAACTGACCTTCTGGGACGCGACTGAAAGTTGAAACAAACGCAAGTATCGATTCCATCACGGTACTATCGACACCAGCGTTGGTATCATATGTTGGTGTGGATTCTCAGTCATCCAGGACAAATCAAAAATGTTAAACAAAAAAAAAAAAAAAAGGACAAAGCAACTTCTAAGCTGTAGCTGAAGACGTGTAGTTCTGAGCTTTAAACTACATGAGGTTGGTGATAATAATATCAATATTCAGTTTGATCCACAGACTGAGGTTGCTTTAAAAAACACCAGATATGTATCCAATTTAGAACCACATATGAAAGCGACATAAGTCGAATTTGAAAAAAATTCATATTTCTCATGTTTAGACTGTAATAATAATAATAATAAAATCAGATATCCCATACTGAACGTAGCTTTGGTTGCACAGAAAATAGGAATGTAGTCAACTTCTGACATGATGCTCTATGAGTCCAACAGACTGAAGATGTGCATCTTTTACTGTTTTTGCACCTATTTGTCACCGAATACTACAGTAAGTGGGAACCTGCAAGAAAAGTGTCTTGAAACAACGTATTTTGCCGGCGGCCACACAGCCTCGGAGCTCGATGAGAAACTGTAAGAGGAAAGTTTGGGTCACCACGGACAACAATGTCAGCTTAGTCAGGAATCCTAATTGGCCGTAGCTTCACTGTTTTGGACAGAACCTTAATGCGACACTTAATAGTGCCATTAAGAATAAAATAAATAAACGCCAATTGAGCATTTGATGTACCGGTATGCCTCTTCATCAGTGGAGCTTAGGCATACAGCTAAAAATGATGTTTACAAGAGAAAATTGTCACAACATCCACTGATAACAGTAATATCAATAAAACCACCATATTTGTTTTTATTTGTCAGCTAGTCTGTGTTTAATTGATGGCAGCGGTCTGGGCAGTGTGGAACAGCTGGAGGCCCACAACACGAAGCGTATTAAACCCATTAGTTGATGGTAAGTAAAGTAAGTTCTTTCGGCTGCTCCCTTCTCTAGGGGTTGCCACAGCGAGCAAACTGGCGCCGACGATTTGGCAATCGTTTTACGCCGAAAGCCCTTCCTGACACAACCTGGGCTCGGACCTGCAACATCAAGATTTCAAGACCGCGGCACTGACCACCAACCCACCGAAGCCCCAGACCCATCAGCTGATAAGTGTGGAAAAACTCCCTGCTTGATTTTGTTTAGTTGTCTTTTTTTAAAACATACTTTAAACACTGTACCAAAATCCATATTTCAAATCTTAGCTCATTTAAAAAGTAGCTTATCGAGGCAACATACCAGTAATGTTTGTTGAGTTTGTTTTTTTTTTTAAACACAAATGCCTACGCTACAATGGGCGGTTGTTCGGGTGATGTTTCTTAGAACAAATATTTCTCCTAAAACATTGCTTTTAGGCAACTGTATCTTGTCGTTTGTCATTCTCACTATGAATAAATTAATTTTATTGAAATACTGCGGCTTATTAGGGCTGCACGATATTAGAAATACTGTGATATTAATTGCAAAAAACCCATATTTTCCTCACTCCTTATTTTCTCTTCTGTCTGCAAGATCATCTTAACCAGGTGTGGGCATCAAGGCCAGTAAGAGCCTGTTGGATTGACCAGAAATATCATCTGCATGTAGAATATGAATGCATGTTCCTTGAACTATGATGGTCTACGACTGATTACAGTGCAAGCAGTTCTAAGTCTTTGATATTTGTGCAACCCTACTGCTGATTTGTAAAACAATAAATAAATAAATCTGCAGATCCTTGCTAAAGTAATAAAATGATGTGATTTTGATTTGAACTGTGCGTTTATTAACAGGTCAAAATTCCCTGAAAGGGAAAATGAAACTAATTAAAATAAGGTGAAATAAAAGACAATAACTGTTGGACTCCAGCGGCTGATTTTTGTTTTATTCGTCCAGTCGCCTAACCCTAAACTGCACCGAATTTCTAAAATGCTTCACTGAACAAAACAAGAAGAGATCAAAGGATAACTTTGCTAACAAAGCTATCTGTGCTAGTAGTGGTTTTTAAAATTCTAGCAGCATTATTTTTAATCCAAGCTCGGTTTTTACAGACATTTTCCTTCAGTAGTTTTTTTGCTTTGACGACTGAAGACGGGCAGCGGCTCACGGCACCGCTGTGAAATAATCTGCATTTGTTTTGCAGTTCTTGGAGGAAGCATCACCCCTTTAGGCTTGGTTGTCTAACACCACTGTGCTACGTCGGGTTCAAGTGGACGATATCAGCTGATGGAAGGACTAAAGATGCCTGCTGGTTTATTAGATATGAGCTGAGGAAAGTTTGTTTGAGCCAATCTGTGTCGGCTCTAGAAAACTAATCCAACCCAGTAGTGGTAATGACATGTCGGTTTTTTAACATTTGTCGTAATCTGTGTTGTTTTATTATTTTTTTTCTGTAGAAAAGGGACAAAATAAGGGAATTAAAAATATTTCCAGCTTCCACTGCTTATCCGTGGTCAGGACGTGGAGCCAGCAGGGCCAGGAGAGAAACTCAGACCTCCCTCTCCCCAGCGATACTCTTCACCTCCTCCTGGGTGATCCCAAGACATTCCCAGGCCAGAGAGGATATATAATCCTTCCAGAGCGTTCTGGGTCCACTCTGAGGTCTCTTCCCAGTGGGACATGACCAAAACTCTCCAAAAGGAGGCGTCCAGGAGGCATCTCAACTGAGTCCTTTCGATGCGAAGGAGCAGCAGCTCTACTCCAAGCTCCTCCCAGAAAACGAAGCTCCTCACCTTACCTATAAGGCTGAGCCAGGCACCCTACGAAGGAAGCACGTTTCAGCCGCTTGTATGCAGGATCTCGTTCTTTCTGTCACGATCCAAACCTCATGACCATAAGTGAGGGTTGGAACGTAGATGGACCAGTAAATCGAGAGTTTTGCCTTTCGATTCAACTCTTTCTTCACCACGACCGATCGAAGCAACACCCTCATTACTGCAGATGAGGCATCGATCCGTCGATCCATCCCCCGCTCCATCCTACCGCCACTCGCGAACAAGACTCACAGATACTCGAACTCCTTCACGAGATCAAAATGTATCTAAAAAGCTTAGAATCCAAACACACAGGTTCACTAATGTTTTCAATAATCAGCGATGTTACACAACTTCAACTCCGTGACGTGTTTGAGGAAAGACCCAACAGGAACTGCTCAGATAAATAAATATAATAAATAAGGAGCATATTTTCTCCGGCAGCTCGTGCGAGCCAAGAGAAACTGGAGACAAACCAAGCGCGTCCTCCCAGCAGAGACAAGAAGACAGAGAAGCAGCCCTGAGCCTCGAAGAGTGACGGCGCGGCTTTTTAACTGACGGGGCGGAGGGGTCAGCCAGCCAAGCATGAAATTAAAGCCCCCAACTGTCAACCTCAGGACAATCAGATGGAGGGGGGAGCTGCAGATACCAGGTGAGTTACACCCTTCATCAGGTGAAGCCTTTCATCCCCACTGTGCTTCCAGCTAAGACTGACAAATGTATGAGAAACAATAAGGGTACAGAGAAATTTACAGCTGCGGCGCCTCATGGTTCATCTGACCAGGATCTGTGTGAGGGAACCAAATAAAGCAACACCTTCCAACTGTCCTGCCGTCATTTATTAACGCCATTGTCTCATTTGTCGCTCAATCTGCACAGTCTTGTCCCAGTGTTCTCCTACAAAACGTTCACCCAATCTGACTGAGCTAATCCGGTTTATTGTTAGAAAGAAGAAATGATTGCTTCAGGTTCCTAAAAGGCTGATTTGAGCCACGCGCACAAAAATAAACCATCTGTGCTGACATTCAGCTGTATTTTCCTCTTTAGAAGGTTAACAACCTCCATTTCCTAATTAATGACATTCCCTCTCAGTAAATTCTTGGACGGCTGCCGAGAATGTGCAGCAGGAGGACAGGAGGAGAGCGGAGGACATCAGGGCATGAGCGAGCCTCAAAGGAGAGACGAGAAGAACAATGTGCCGCCCCCTGCCGGATCATCAGAGTCTGCACAGAAAGTTGAAGTTAGCCTTTCCTCCCTTCATGACAGCAAACTAGAAACTCATCACGTGCTTCTATTGTCTCTTCTTAAACTAAAAGGGACAGTCCAGGAGTGAGGACAGATGGACAGCACTTTAAAGGATTATCAGAGGTGGAAAAGACACAAAGACACAGACACAGGAAGAATTCAAAGACATTTACAGGCGTGTGGTTTGTGTTACATTTAAAAAAGAATAATATTTGAAGACTTTAAAACAACATGTTTTTGTTTTAAAATAACTTGGTTCATTTATTCACAGTCTGCACAAGAATTAAACATAATTTGTAGTTCTTAAAAAAAAAAAAAAAAAAAAAAGACTTCTTAAAGTTACGATGGACGGCCAAAGTAAGGACAACTACTCCATCTGCTGGTGATGCAAGGCACTACAGCTAAAAGCTTATTATTAAAATTATGTTTTTGACACCGAAAATTAAACCCTCAACACATCATAGTCAAAAAAAATATTTTAAAAAAATCACTAAAATGTTTAAAGTATTTATAGGCATAGAAAAACAGCTTACCAAGGCTCTACTGGAGTGGAGGATAACTATGGAAGGACAGTGGAAGCTGTTTCATTCACAAGTAGTTTTTAGAAACAAAGTGATTAAAAAAAACACTGTCTCCATGATTTAGGCGTGTCTCAGACAACTCACACGTGACAGGACAGCGGGCAAAGAACTGGGCTTCATCCTCGAAGGAATGCATATCGCCCACCGCTTTTTATGACAGGATTTTCGAATAAACTTATCTTATGTTGAGAAATGACAAAGATAGAGCCAATTTGGTCAAAGCTCGACATACAGCGAGATGCTCAGAGTGTGTGTTGTTAATGACTCTCAGCTACGGCAGCATCACGTTTTAGCTCAATATCGAAAACTGACTGAGTTACAACCATGTTTGCCTTGACTGGGGTGGCCATTTTGAATTAGGTTGACTCCAAAGGGGAATCACTTGTAGATGTACCCAGTGATTATTTCCTATATATTTTGGTAACAAATAATGTTGGTTAATGGTAAACTTTTTCCCAAGCTGTTAGTGCTCATAATCTGTGTTTTGGATCAGTCTCAGCTACTACCACACCACATTTTAGCCAAATATCTGTCAAACTAAACAGAGGTGTAACCATTTTTGTGCTTTTTTGCAGATCAGTTAGTTGTGGCAGCCATCTTAATTCGGGTTGATTTTAAATGATAATCAGATGTAGATAAATATCCTATGATCCATCCTGCAAGTTTCACTACATTTTCTTCCTCCAGCGGTTCATGAGATATTTTAGTAACAAACGAGGCACACAAACATGGGCGAAAACACTAATGGCTGCCTTTGCCCTTTTTGGCAGCGGCCGATAATTACAGAGGAAAGGACGACAGCGAAGTTCAACACTCGCGAGGCCAAATTACAGCCTAACCAGCAGCCGGGTTCATTTGAGCATTGCTTGGATTTTACTCCAACCTAGAGCCAGTTAAAGGCGGGAGTTGTGACAGGACTGTCTAAAAGAGATCAGAACCAGCTCTGTATGGACAAAATGGAGAGAAAAACCTTTTTTTTTACTGCAAGTATTTGTCGAGCAGTTTGGTTTTGTAAGTTTTGTCACCTTTTAAAAAAAAATTAATTTGTCTTACTTAGAGCACCTTGATCCCAATAATCTTAATAATCTCCATTATCAATTAGCAAATTAGCAGAGGCCATTAGCAGAAGCCATTAGTATCAGTGTTTAAAGACCTTAAATAAATACATTTTTAACTGCTGTGCCTACTGGGCTCACAATAAAAGTTGTTTTTTATGTAAGGAAATACAGCAGAAACAAAAGTTGGGATGTTATGTAAAACGTAAATGAAAAACAGAATGCAATGATTTGTAAACATCTCATGAACCCATTTTTGATTTGCAACAAAACAAACGTATCAAAAGTTTAAACTGAGAAAATGAACTTTATGGCAGCAACATAGTTCAAAAAAGTTGGAACAGGGTTGAGTTTACTGTTATGAAGCGTCTCCTCTTCTTCTAACATCAGTCTGTAAACGTCTGGGAGCCGAGGAGAGCAGCTGCTGGAGGCTTTGGAGGAGAAAATGTTGCCCCATTCTGGTCTGATGGCTTTGGTGTTTTTTGTTTGTTTGTTTGTTTTTACTTGATGGGAGCACATGTTGTTCTAAAATCTGTATATACTGTTTTGCAGTGACAATGCCTTTCCAGATGTGGAGGCTGCCCATGCACCCCCATACCATCAGAGACGCAGGTTTCTTTTTTAACTGTGAGCTGATAACAGTCCGGATGGTTCCTCTCCTCTTTACTATGAAGGATGTGGCGTCTGTAGTTTCCAAAAAACATTCACATTTGGATCCGTCTGACCTCAGATCAGTTTTCCTCTTTGCCTCGGTCCATTTCAATGAGCTTCGGTGCAGAGAAGACAGCAGCGTTTCTGGATGGTGTTCACATATGACGTCTTCTTTACATGATAGAGCTTTAACCTGCTGTTACAGATGTCACAGTGAACTGTGTTTACAGACAGTGATGTGTGGAAGTGTTCCTGAGTCCATGCAGTGATGACCAGAACACAATCAGACCTGTTTTAAATGCAGCACCGCCTGAGGGCCTGAAAATCACAAGCATCCAGTACTGACTTTCAGTCTTGTCCTTTGTACACAGATTTCTTCAGCTTCTTGACATCTTTAGATAATATTATGAACTGTTGATGATGGGATACTCAAAGTCTTCCCAATATTCCACTGAGGACCATTATTCTGAAATTGTTCCACTATTTTTAGACAGTAACTTTATTACCATTAGCTGCTGAGATATGAGCCGCATTAGTTTTTCCTCATATTTCCAGGATAGGTAGAAAGGAACTAACACTACTCCCCTGGCTGCTAATATCTTAATTCTGTATTATTAATAGAACGATTTGAATTAACAATTTGCCTTTTACACCTTCAAATAAATGCAGCTGCAGACAATCTTGCAGCATTGTGGGCTTAAGAGTACATGTCTCTGTGCGCATGACAGTAGAGTGGTATCAAGGACAAGTCATCAGGGCGCCGAGTGGCCTGAAGGCGTCCGCCAAGATCCACTGAGTCAGCACAAATCATCACGCTGACGTAAAGACAAGGACTTTGGCTGAGAGTGCGAAGCATTTCAATCACGTCGGTGACGGAGTTCAAACTAAGAGGTACCGTGAACAAACCCACGCCAGCGAAACTAGAATCAGCGAGGGAAAAAGCTGCATCTCTCTGTCACACGGACAGGAAAATGTAGGGCAGAGTGGAGGGTGGAATTACAGCTGACAGGGTAAGGTGAGTCACCACAATGCAGTGATCGCGTCGCTGTGCCGCCACACCCACTTCCACAGAGTAAAGACAGCACGCACGAGACCCGGACGAGACGTGATCGGGCCCAGCCAGAGCCGGCTACAGGCGACCCGCGAGACTCGGTCAGACCGAGCGGAGACGACACCCTGAACCTGGTTAGAGCAGGTAAAGACAAGACACGTGGACCTGTTGAGCCCAAGTTAATACAACACATGGGACCAGGCCAGAACCAGTAAAGGTGACACCTGAGACAGGGTCAGACCAAACAAGACACACAGACCCTAGGGGTGAAACAGTTCCCAAAAGCCACTCTTCAG
This sequence comes from Kryptolebias marmoratus, assembly GCF_001649575.2. Taxonomy (NCBI): domain Eukaryota; kingdom Metazoa; phylum Chordata; class Actinopteri; order Cyprinodontiformes; family Rivulidae; genus Kryptolebias; species Kryptolebias marmoratus. The sequence continues at coordinate 10,199,294 of NC_051451.1, forward strand.
TTTTATTTCGACTCAGGTTTCATTTATTTTGTAAATACCCCATAATAATAATAACCATTTAGGTTTTCTTAAACATTCGTTATTCTCAAGAACACGCCATGCAGTCGTGTAAAAACTGAGCACGTCATCGTGACATTATTTAGTTAAAGCTGGGTGCAGAGTTTTGGAAAACCTCACCTGACCGCTTTCCGAAAAAAGCCAAACTTATCTTAGGACAAACTGGGAGGACTGTCCTGAAGACACATGCAGAATGTTTCAACTCCAGCTTAGTTAGGATGCATCAGTAATGTTTAAAACGAAGCGTGCACTTGTTTAGAAACAAAGTGGAAAGCAGATCAGATTCAGGGGATGAAACCCAAACAGCTGACAGCCAGAGTGAACCCTGACTTTGTGATAAATCCTGACTCTGTAAATCCTAACCCAGGAGTAAATTTAATCTCAAAAAGTCACCTCAATACCAGCCATTAAAACTCCACTCAAGATATAGGAAAGTTTCATCTGCAGCTACACTTATCTGCAAAAACTCCACACTTAGTGTCTGAATACCATGATGTAGTTTTACCTGATTCAGCTGAAAACTAGTTTTTATTAATATTGTTTATATAAAAGCAGTCTGATTTATGTAGATTTTGCTGTCATGGGTTACAGTTGTATTGAATATCCCAAATGGAGGAGATATTGTTGTGGTTTATTAAAAAATGTTTGATTCAACTCTAAGTTTGGCACTTTGAGCGGAAACAGTAAACTTTCCCCTTTTTGAACAAGCTCTGGCGGACAGTGCAGCCCAGCTGGAGGAAGGCACCGCGGCGGGCCACAGGTAAAGAGTCTGCGGCAGCATCACTCATACACACACACACAAGACCGGATGTTACTGGTGCGGTTCTGGGTTCTCGGTTCTGTTTACACTGAACGTCTGAGATTCGGTTCCGTCTGTGCAGGACACGAACCTTTCCGCTCATTAATAAACCAGTGAAGGACAGAGCGAACACCGAGTCAAGTTAGCGGCAGTGACGTCATACGTGACCGGAAATGACAGACCCTACATTTCAAAACAAAAGCTCTGAGAAAAACTTAGCTTGCACAAGTTAAAGATGCTGTCTAAAAACCGGAAAATTATTCAAAAGTTTAATTTATTAAACAAAAGTCTTTCCATCCCTCTCATCATGGATAATACATCTGATACATAAAACGCTATTTACCTTCAAATACATTCAGCATAGAAGTAAATAGGATCTGAAACTATGTGACAAAAACATTTAAACAATTTAAAATTTCTGATAACTTGCAGAATCAAACTAAACACCATGGATGGGTGTTTTATTTTGAAAGCGGCGGGCGGAAGCTGTTAAATTCAGTTTTAACTTGGACAGATGTCACGCTGCTCATTTTTGACTTTTAATTATGCCTGAAATAAAATGACAACTTCGCGTGTTTTATTCTGTAAAATGACCGCGCGGGTTCTTTAATCCCAGTAAGTCGTTCGTTACAAACGAACCGGGTCCAAAAAAAAAAAAAAAAAAGGATGAACGAGAACGACCCGAACCCCGTCCGCAGCGGTTAACCCGAACCGTTTCACCTTTCCCGTCCGCACATGGATGACCGAAGCCGAGGTTCGACCCACCTTTCGCCTCACAGTCGGCGCAGTACTTGTTGTCCTGCTCCCTCAGCAGCTGGGACAGGATGGCCTGGTGCTGCTCGTTCTGCTTCTGGGCTTTTTCCCTCTCCGACCGGGTCGTCATGTCGCCGTCCGCCTGTCCGGGAGCGAGTCCTGGTTCCGGAGAGCCTCGGCGTCCTCAAGCACGCGCTACCAGAGGTGGGACATGAGCGTGGAGCGGCGGTGCTGATCCAATAACCTCCCGCTTAACAGGTAACATGGATCTGAAGCATCATCCCTGCTGCTTTCAGGACTGTCGGAATTTTGATTACCGTCACTCCTTCGCAGCCTCACAAAAGGGATTCCGCTTCGGTTTTTATTGTGTAGGGATTACACTCGGTTATAAATATACGGAAAGATAAACTACACATTCTTAACTATAAATACTTTACATTTGCTGTAGTTTAATGTGAACTGTATTTGACTTACTGCGAGAAGCAGAACCATTCAAATCTGTAAACCTTAAAAAAATGTTGCTTCTTGAACTGATTGTTTTTAATAGAAGTATATGAAGCTGTGACTTTTAGGAACATTTCAGATGAAACAAAAACATACCAGCAGACATGTTCCCTGGAGGTGCGGTCATCACCTCAGTGGACCTGTCCTCGGCCCCCAGCTGTAGTCTGTTAGTTCCTAGAAAGAAGCTGTTTTCCTTTTGGTATTGCCGAGCAGAAACCTGCAGATCTCATTGTTTAACAGCTATAGGACCTGTTACTGAATCAGTTTGTCACCCAGATTTCTCACTAAGAAGCTAACCATCAGCCTCTGCTGCTTGTATTTGACTGTTTGTAATGGAATAAAAAATTATGTGAACATTAAAGGAAATGGCTACCTTTTTTATTGAGGGTTTGATCCCCTGCACACTGAAGTGTCCCTGGGCAAACACACACACACACACACACTATTGTCCCTCATATGCTTACTGAAGCTGGAGAAATACCAAGGGCTGAAACAGGAAATGGACAAGTTGTGGAGAGTCAAGGCCTCAGTGGTGTCAAAGGTCACCGGAGCACTTGGTGCTGTGACCCCCAAACTGGAAGAGTGGCTCCAACAGATCCCAGGAACAACCTCAGAGATCTCTGTCCAGAAGAACGCAGTCCTAGGAACAGTCATGGGGAAAAGAAAGGTCGACCTCTTTTAGTTCTGGAGAGTTTTATCAGGACATAAAAAAATGACCAGGTGATGAAATAAAAACATTCTAACCTCAAGTGAACAAAAACACACAACAGATAAATTTTTCACCGATCCAGCAGCTTGTAGACCTTCTTTTAGCAGCAGTAACTCTCAGCAGTGGTTTTCTGTTTGACTTGATCAGTCCCTCGCATGGTTGTGGAGGAGGAGGAGTTTTGGCACACTCTTCTTTCCAGCCTTGCTTCAGTTCATTGACGTTTGCAGACTTTTGTTTCTGCCCAGCTCTTTAAAAGTCAGTACTACAGTCAAATTGAGGTCTGGACGTTAACTGGATCATTGCGACACCTTGATTCTTTTCTTTTTGAGCCGTTCTGTTGTAGATCAGCTGCTGCATTTGGGATCATTCTTCGTTCTGCTGCATCATGACCCAGTTTGGTCCAAGCTGTCAGACAGACGGTCTCACATTTGACTCCAGAATCCTTTCGGTCTACAGAGGAACTCATGGTCAACTCTACGATCGCAAGGTGCCCAAATCATCGCAATCCACCACCGTGCTTGACAGCTGGGACAAAGTGTTTGTGCTGATTTTCTGATCGTTTTTTTCTTCCTCCAAACACGCTGTGCATTATGGGTAAACACCTCCACTTTAGTTTTTATCTTGTCCCAGAAGTCCCGTGGTTCATTCAAGATGAAACTTTATGAACTTTACAAACCTGCGGTGTTCTTTTACAGAGAAGAGGCTTCCTCCTGCAGCGCTGACGAAGCAGCCGCACATATTTGGGATTTTGTGTACATACGGGCGGTAGAATCCACTGTATGACTGAATGGATGAATGAGAAACAATATGAAGTGATTTTCTGAACCTCAATAAGGTTAAAAGGGTGAGGGATCATTTTAATTTGTAATTCAGACCTACACAGACTATAACCATGGGGCAATTAAAGAAGCCAAAACCTTTCTTGTTTGCAGGTTTATCATTTTATTTTATCCTAGTCCTGTTTCAGAACCACCTGGAGTTGCTTTACTTCTGTCTGAAACCATCTCTTTACATCTGCCTTTCAGAATGAACTAGCTGTTTAAAAAAAAAAAAAAGATGGTGTTCATTAAATGCAGTTGCAGTCTACGTGCTGTTAAATATCCTGTCACAGGCCGTGTGTGATGAAGACGTCAAAATGAGAAAAGGAATCGAACACTCCTGTGCATATGAGAGAACCGATCAGTTTATTGTAGACGGACAGCAGGACTGAGAGCACAGAGACAGCTGAGTTTGACAGCAACACGGCACGGGCGATACTAAATATGAACCAAAACCATTGAAATACATTCAAACAATCAGGAACATTCTGAAATTATTAGTTTACTGGAACAGTGTGAGACTGAGAGAAAGGTTAAAAATAAGTCTAAAACCGATCACAATAAATTAAGACCAAAAATATATATAAATTGATTGTAGCAGAATCAAACCTCACCGTGAAACAGTTATAAGTAAGGAAAAAAACAAACAAAAAAAACTAAACGCACTACATCAAATTAAAGCAGAAATCTGACAAATCTTCACTGAATCTGAAACAAACAGAGATAGAGACAACAAGAATGACAGAAATAATAGATCCTAAACATCTTAGTGTTCTTCACAGAATAACATCACAAGATTTATGGTCAATAACAGGTTAATAATAAATAAGAAACGGTACCACAGTCAGTTTAGTGTTTTCACATTAGCCACCAGAGGGCGCCAAAAGCTCAAAGGCCAGATCAGTCCTGCAGCTAAACAAGGAGGTTTTTACACAGCTTCATTCGTGCTGTTCTGTAAAGGGTGAACAGCTTTGGCACCAGTTTTTAACCCCGTAAACAAAGACAGCACCAGTTTCTGCAGGGAACTTAAAAAAAGAAAGAAAGAAAAAAAAACCTGAGCAGTGACTCTTTAAGAGGAGCTCAGACTCTTACAGATCTGAAACACAGACTTACAGGAAGTGGGAAGAAGAGCTCACTTTGATCCACACAGAACCCAATCAGGAGGGAAAATACAGATGCGGCACAGCGGAGAGGCCAGTGAAATTCAGCCACATACGAACATTAACAAACAGAACAGCCAGCGGAGGCTAATTACCCACCAAGTAAACCCAAAGAATGGAGTCCCAGAATAAAAACGTGTGAACTCTTCATACATTTTGGTCCAGTGTTTGAGCGTAAACATCCGATTGTCTCGAAATTCTTTGCTGTGATTCCCTAAACCGGCCATCATGAACTATACTGAAAAGCTAAAGTTAAATATCCGATTTGTTTCTTCCTTTTAAAAAGAATCTGGAGTGCTTTCATGATGGTCGATTAAAAAAAAACAAAAATGTGTCTGCAGTCCTTGGACATTAATGTTTTAGGATTCCTTCACAGCATCAAGGCATTCATTAACTTGTTGCCTTTAAATACCTCTGGTTCTAATTTCTCTTTGATTTAGAGAACATCCAATAACCGTACATTTTTAGTTTGTCAGGGTCACACTAACCAGAATTATCAGCTCTAAACAAACAGCTAAAAGAACAAGACATTCAGCTAAAGCTGTTAGTCGCACGTTAGCGCTACTTCAGCTAATTAGCTAGCATTAAAAACAACAAACTAAACTAATTTTATCCTCCTTGGAAACAAACGTCCCAGAAGCAGTTAGCAAAAAAAGCTAAAACGTGGTTTTCTATCAGCAAAGGTAGCGTCTCACTGAGCTGCAACTGTTGGGAGACTAGTTAGTGACTCAAATTTGCAAGAAAACACCTTAATTTCCTGCTGCAGTCTCGCTGAAATCTGAGTGCTTGCGACAAAGCCACCAGCGAGCTATGCGGCCACGTTTAGGGCGGCCAAATTCGGAAAATGACAGCCTAATTTTTGTGGGTTGTGTCCTGGAACGCTGTACTCTAGTCTGAGCACATTATTTTGTCGCCTGCTTCCACCCACATCGTACTCCGTCGGTCCGCTTTGTGCCGCCTCCACGTTTCTGATTTAATCTACTGGAGTACACTTTCCAAAAGAAGATAGGCAGATTTAAACTAAATTTTAAAAAAATAATGATTATTTACATATATCTTGCGGTTTTTAGACCTGGATATTGGGGCTGTAGCCTCGGATGTTGTATGTCACAGTGGAGCTCCCAGGCAGGTATCAGAAGACAGCGAAACTAAACTGAGAAGGGCTCGAGACATTCGCGACTCTGTGAATTCAAGCAGCAAGACCGCGAGTCTCTTGGGTTCCGAAATTTAGAAACCCTTTGAACGTTTTGAGACTTTAGGGACCATCTTAATGCCAACAGTCGCTGCCCAGTATGATGCTACCATAAAAACAATGTGTAAAACGTCAGACAGCGAGCTGAGGTGATGGGGGAGAGTTAATGTTGCTGTTACTTAAAGTTAACAATGGATGCTGACAGATTCCCATGTTAATAAGGTGACTTTGTCCCATGAGTCCAAAGTTTTAGATGTTTGGAAAACCATGGAAATGGTCCAATATTCTGTTGACCTATAAAGGAATGGGCCGACCCATGTGAGAACATAAAGGGAATGCACACATTCAGATGGTCTGATCTTCGAAATGTTTCACCATGATGATGAGCCAATCTGTCGCTGAGGTTTGCTCAGAAACCAGGCCAAATACTTAACCTCCCCTCTGCCGAGTTAATGTTTGACATCTGTCTGCTAATGGTCAGCAAACAACAGCCCGCACAGATGGGTTCTGGAAAAATACAAATCAGAGTTTGGCACCAGAAAACCCCATCTTCAGTACAACAGAAATATCCAAGGACTATGGAGCTGAGATAGCATTTTACAGCTCCAGCTCACAGATGGAATATATTATTTACTTGCAAAAGAAAAAAAATTAGACTTGTTCGGTTGTTTTTCCTTTAGAGTTAATGATGGTCAGATTCATTTTTAACTGCCTGAAGATAAACCTTATTAAACGCTGTTCGGAAAATACAACACTGAAGGCAGTAAGTGTCTCGAACACAAACGCAGCTCCAACATTAATGGGAATGTTACTGATATGTTCCAGCCACTGTTAATAACTAAGCTCTTACAAAAACTCAAGTTTTAATTATGAAAACATTGTTAGGAATTCCTAAATGTGTGAAAATCCAGAGTGTACAGACTCTACCTGCAGCCCGTTTCTGTCCTCACAGGTAATTTCATCAGTGATTTGTGTTTTTTTTTTTTTTGATTGTTTGTGTTGTTTTTAAGGACACTGGGTCAGACTGGTGCCCCATCAGCAGCAACATCGCACAGGTCAAAGGTTGAATGGGTTCACAGGACAGACTCGATGGCTTCGGGCACGGCTCCCGGGACTTTGATTTGATGCATGACGAGCGGCGATGTCTCCTCCTCTGCCTGAACGTTGGCCGTCGACTCCACCTTCACCTCCTCCAGCTCCTGCTGCTGCTGGCGCTTCACTTCCTGCTGGTTGATGTGGTGGAGGATTCCTGCACCCAGAGCGTCCCCCTCCACGTTCACCACAGTGGTGGTACGATCCCTGAGGGCACAGAGAAGACCAGTTTAGTTTAAGAGGATACCTTCAAACTGGCCACCTGGTATTTAATGAGTGATTCACAGGGGTCACCTGTGACCTTCCCCTTAAAACCCTGTGACCTTAAAATCAATAGGGATCATCCTTGATCCGTGAAGTGTCCTGCTATGCAGTTTGGCATTCCTACGTTACAGGGTTGCAGAGTGAGAGCACGGGCAAGGTTTTCACAAATGCGTCACCTGTGACCCTGACCACTGACCCAGTGACCTTGAAATCAGTAGGGATCATCCTTGACCCATGAGGTGTCCGCTGTGGAGGTTGACATTATCAATTTAGAGTCGAGACAAGAAATTGTCCACAGACGGACGGACAGCACCATACCATAATATGTCTTGTTTTAGGTTGGGCGTGTAAAAATTATGAAATCAGCTATTTTGCTGAAATCTTAGCGGTCACAGTATTTGCTGGGAATGACTCTGAGCTACTATCAGACCAAGGTTTAGCTCAACATCTGTAAAATAGCTATTTCCTTGTTTTCTAAGACTGATTAGCTGTGGCAGCCATCTTGAATTGGGTTGACTCCAAATGTTAATCAGTTTTAAATGTGCAGCCAATGATTACTTACTGAGATTTTTATTAAAAATCCATCCACTGGTTCATGAGATAGTTTGCTAACAGACAGAGATGCAGGCAATTACACTATCGTTTCCCCACCAACACCCTGCTCTGGATCTGCTAACCATTGTGCTGCTAAATGTGTGTTTTTACTATTCTTTTATTTAATGTGTGAATGTGTGTATTAACAGTTTTTACAAGATGTTAGTCAAAATGTACTTCTCACTTCGTACCCAGCACTTCTCATTTTCTACAAAGTCATGACCTATTAGTACACAGCGGTTGGCGTTTTGTACCTATTAGGCAAAAAAAAAACACAAAAAAACTGATCTCTGCATGCGTGAGCCCACATGCTTTTTTTATGTTCAAATTATTATATGCTCCAGCTTCACCTCCACAGGATAAAGCTATGCTTTATTTCACAGTCAATATGAAATACTGACTACAGTATATGGTTATATACCATAACCGTTTTTATAACAGGGCGGTCGCCTCCCAGCAATAAGGTTGCAGGATCGCTTCCTGGCTTGGGACCTTTCTGGGTGCAGTTTACATGTTCTCCCTGTGCCCAGGTACTCCGGTTTCCTCCCAGAGACCAAAAACATGCACATTAGGTTAGTTGGTAACTCTAAATTGTCCCTAGGTGTGAGTGAGTGTGAATGGTTGTCTGTCTCGTTTGTCTTCATGTATCCCTGTGATGGACTTGCGACCTGTCCAGGGTGTCCCCCGCCTCTCACACAGTGACTGCTGGAGACAGGCACCAGCTCCCCACGACCCGGAAAGGAGAAGCGGGTAAAAAAAAAATGGATGGATGGTTTTTCTAACAAATATTTATGGCAAATAAAGACTAAATAAAAAGTAAGAGCTTTCAGGTTGTGACAGTTACCTGCGTGCACACATAATGATGACTTCATCACGTGAAATGCACGTGCCAGGCACAGACTTCCCACAGTCAGGTGCATTGAAGTGGACACGGATGGAATGAAATACAGAGAAAGCACAACCTAACCTGCTTGTGTTTTCAGGCATATTAAACTATCATAATTTTTTTCCTGTCTTGAGATTCGGGCTCATTCAGAAAGCATCAGGGTCTATAGCCCAGAACGTCCAAGCCTAACCACGCTGAAATAATAATGATAATCATGAAAACTTGAAATCAACTCGTTGGGGGGACTGCAGTGGACTAAATCATCAGCGTTCAGGCGGCTGCCAAGGTGAGTACAAAAAAACCCAAAAGTGGATAAATACTGAGTCGAGGTGGGTACAATGAGGGGAGTGGTGAGTTTGAAGAGGCAGACAGCTTCTTTTTGAACTCAAAATGTACAGTTAAAAAAGTACAATTTAGTGGCAGGACAAATTGACCTAAAGCCATCTTTACTCACACAATCCAGTCAACCGCCAGCATGAGAGACAGGTCGTTGGTAGGGAGGCCGATGGCCTCCAGGATGATGGCGATGGTGATAATGCCGCCGGCTGGGATTCCTGCTGCACCGACGCTGGAGGCTGTGGCTGTTACCCTGGAGACAATCATATCAGGTCAAATAAACGGTTTCTACGGGGAGCACAGATGTCAGGACAGATAAACTGGCGGAACTCACAGGATGGTGAAGATCTGTCCGGCGTTCAGCTCCGTGTTGTTGAGCTGAGCAATGAAGACGGCGGCGATGCACTGGAAAATGGCCGCTCCGTCCATGTTAACCGTGGCCCCGATGGGGAGGATGAAACGACTGATGCGTTTGTCCACGCCGTTGTTTTCCTCCACGCACTTTATCATGGAGGGAAGAGTTGCTGAACTGGTGAAAGAGAACCATCAAAGTGGCGTTAATGTTGACTCAACGAGCGCGAGGGGACACTAAAGCCAAAGATGGCTGACGCTCTCACCTGGAGCAGGTGGCGAAGGCAGTGGTGAAGGGCGTGATGAGGCCTGACAGGAAACTGAAGGGGTTCTTGCGTGTTAATCCAAAGTAGATGAGAGGCAGGACGATGCCTCCGTGGATGATGTGGCCGAGGATGGAAGCAAAGATGTATTTCCCCAAACTGGTGACCAGAAGAACTACATCTTCCATTTCCACGATCTTACTGCCCACGAGGAACATGATACCAAAAGGGATGTACCTGAAGAAGTCAGGAATTAGAACGAAAGACAAACAAATGAAGGAAAGCAGCTGGAGTGGAAACTAAGAACTGAAACGAGCAGTTGGCAAAGATATTCAGTGTCTGATCCATACTGATAAAATATCTCTGGAAACATCAGAATAAATCACTCCTTCTTACCACATGATCCAGGAGACCAGCACCATGGTGGCCTCGTTGAAGGCGTTAAAGAAACGAATGAGTTCCTCTCCCTCCTCTCCCAGTTTCCGCAGGGCCACTCCGAACACCATGGCAAACAAAACCAGGCCGAGAATATTCATGCCGTCTGTTTCCGTTCCAACAGGGACCTAAAACACCCGGCAGAGGCACACCGAGGTCAACTGAGCACACTGAGGAAACGGGCCTCCAGCAAAAGTTTGGACAAGTCGGCCCAATATTAGCACCATGTCACTTTAAAAATAAATAAAATTATGCAGAAAAAACTGTTGGTGCACTAAAAATATGAACATGCTAACATTTAGCGCTACGACAACCCTTAAAGTTCAGTGTACTAGCATGCTAACGTAGCTACATTCGAGATCAAGCTGGAAATACCAGAAGGTTTGTCAGTACCAAACTGTTTTTTCTCTCTTAATGTCAAAGTAAAACAAAAAATTGAAAAGTAATGAAGCAAACTCTAATATAAGCACCACATTTTGGCACAACATAGAGTAAAGTATTCCAACTTAAAGTGTGCGTCTAATTTCATAGTTGATACAACTTATAGTTTTCACAGTGTTAGTTTGAGGCTCAGTTTCTAGTTTTTCATTTACGTCTGCCTGTTTAATGAAGAGTGGTGCTGTGTGCTCCCTCTCCGCCTCTGTTCTCTAGAAAAGGCGGTAATCACCGTGGCAACCAGTTGCTCAGTAGAGTCAGAGTCCCTGAATCTTATATTATTCAGGAGGTTCATCCTTTTGATATTGTTTGATTGGGGTAACAATAATAAATCATGTAGAATTAAAACAATTTTGCCCTGATAAGAACTTTAAATCAAGGGAAATTCATATAAGCCCCTGAAGGATGGAACACAAAGACCTGGAATTTTAAAATAAAGTTTATAGATACTCTTCAAACTAATCGTTTGGCTAATTCAAAGTTAGAATTATTACAAAAGTAAGTCCAACATTACCCCTGGCAGTAGCTCCACTGGCGCCACTTTTAAAACATTTTCTAATTGGACACAATCTTGTTAAACATTTTGGTCTTTTGGATGAACTCAGGGACATTTTGTTTCCCCCTTGCTAATCCAGGCACAAAAGATTTGTGCAACTTACAGACACTGGCTTTAGCCAATAATTAGCACCACTGACAGACAGTATGTCAAGGATGGACTGGATAATAGTTTGAAATATTTGGGGCATAAGTCTGCTAACTGTCGTCTGCTGAGCTGGTTTGTTTATCCAGACCACAGCGGAGGACTTTAGCCTCTCTGTTTCTTTTGTTTCAGTAAGTGCTTTGAGTGGTCTTTTCAAAACTTTTCAAAAAACAGACGACCCCACCATTAAATGACGAAAACTCTTAAAATAGCAATAAATAATACAGCACGATACTTACCACATGTAGCCAGTATTTACTACATTTACTAGTACTTACTAGGTACTTAACGGATACATACTTAGTACTTACAGCGTATATATTGGGTATATACACCTAGTACTTACTGGGTTCACACCTGGTACATAGTTAGTACTTACCGTGTGCATAGCATATGTTCCGGGTACTTACCAAGTAAGCACCAGGTAAGTACCTAACTGTACTAAAATTGTTACTGGTACCAGTACTCATACTAAAACTGGTGCAACAAACCAGGCCCATGTTTATTTAAAACTTACTTTTCACCAGCAGAGTTTAAGAAAACATTTATGTAAAACCTGAAACCCAGATTAGTCCCCCGGTCTCATTTAGAGCCATCATCCTGCTCAGTGGACCGAAAATATCAACATTTTACTATCAACTTTGAACCCATTCACCCTTAGTCAGGTCGCTCATGCACGTGGAGCTTATTTAGTAAGTTTACACCCATGGCTGACCGTCGCACACACAAAGCGCTCGGGGGGGCAAACAGCAGTGTCACCCCGGTTTTACCGCCTGACGATTGGACGCTTGTATGCGACACACCGTACATGACTGCACACCTGAGATGTTTCCTGCACTCACCTTCTGATAGAGCGCTGTCCCGTTGGTGTTGTTCCCCGCAGGAACCATTTTGTAGTCGGTGGCGTACTGCAACATGCAGGCAAGACAATGATTATTCACCCAGAAGGTTTGCTTTAGAGCAACGATTAAAAAAAAAGCATGAACATCCTTTACAATGTAAGCTAAAACAATCAAATCGTGTCATTTTAAGCTCCTTCTCGTGGATGTTTTAAACTGGAAACAAAACGCACGGTAAAACCATTTCCGCGCAATTCCTAAACGTCATTCCATCGCTGTTCATGGCTAAAAACGTCTCGATGCCGACGTATCCCTAGATTCGCATTTTCACATGTATTAGCGGAGCAGCTGGCCGTTAAAGAACAGTGCACGTCCTTTCTTGTGCACAGATGGAGGTTTGTGGGCCAGTTGGACTCGATCTATGAAACGCCGGTCTTTTCAGGAACCACCACACAACTCTTAGAAAAGAGTCGTATTGTGGAATATATTCCGACACACACTCACGCACACATAAGCGCGAATAACATGACTGAGGAAAGAGTCTGCCATAGTTTAAATCTTCCAGCTCAACTGTTTAAACATGTAGCCGCTTGTTGTTTTAAAGCTCTCCTCTGCTTTTCTTGGTTTAATCCACATTTGGACCCATTCCACAGGGGCTCCACTGTTGTCTGTGTGTGTGCGCGCGCGCGTGTGTGTGAACTCTGTGAACTCTGAGTTTTCAGGAGTCTCTGTGGGAGAACTAAATGTGTTTGTGAGTTTACAACCCACAGGCTGATTCTGGTTGACTTGAATGTAAATGTTTTGTGTCTGATAACTTTAATTCTATGCAGGGTTTTTTGTCTAGTGTGTGTGTGTGTGTGGGTGTGTGTGTGTGTGCATGTGTGTGTAGCCAATCACACTTCAACATCTCCAAATATTGAATTTTCCTGCTCCCTGTTTTTAGCTCGGACAGACAGCAAACACGGTTCTAGGAAGTGGAGCGCGTCGTGTTCCGAAGTGGCGAGGCGAGATGGGTTGCTAGGGCAGTTGGAATGGAATGGTCCTGCCATGGTAACGGCTGGCTGGGGACAAGAGAGAGAAACGGGGAGCGAGCAGCGGTTTCCGAGGCCTCTCAGCGCTGCAGCCGTCCCGTGACAGCCACCGGAGATGAACGTGGCGTGGCATCGCCCGGTCGGAGGAATAAATCCGGACTGACGGTCCACACGAGCAGCAACAAGGGGTAAAGGAGAAGCAACGGCACGGTGCGGAGAAGTGATGACACTCACAGAACGGAAGGCTGCAGCCACCAGGTTTGCTGGAAATAAGTTCCTGAGGAAGGAAGGAGACAATCGAATTAGACAAACAGAATGTCACAGACGTTTTATTACTATTTGCTGTGCTCTAATCTGGTGGAAAACGCTTTCCACAGAGCCCACAGAGTTCAGCCAGCTGAATTAATAAAATGTTCACATTTATCAGCAAAGACTCCTTTACCTCTGGCTCTGTTCCCACAGTCAGGATCTCTCCCCCAACCCCTTTGGATCTGCTGACCGAACAGCTCTACTGACACTAATCCCTTCTCTGCTTCATCTTTCAGACAGGCTTCGCACAGATTTACAGTTTCAGAAGAATTTTTGTCTCAATAAAGACCAAAAACATTGTGTTTCAGCAGCGCTCGGCGAGCTGCTGGCCGATATCGGTGCTGAACTGTTGGCTCAGATTGGTGAAATGGTGGCATCAAAAAGTAATTAGACCCCTTTACCTTTTTCCAGTTTTGTTATAGAGCAGCCTGTACTTTGTATGAAGTCAAAGGAGTTTTTCTGCCTCCTACTGAGTTTATTTTCAGTACAGTAAGACAGACAGGCTGGGTTTACAGGAGTCCAGCAGGTTTTTACCATTAGTGTAGTAACTTCATCTTGTGGGCTCACACCATGTTGTGGAAAGAAATAACAGAGTTTCTCGCATTTATTCCCATGCTATTTTAGATCCAAAGTTTAACGGGCCTAATGACCCCAGTGAGCTTTGACCTCAGTCCAGGGTCACATGCTGTTTCAGCTATAGTCATTATAGTCACTAAAAGTCTACCTTTTAATTCTAGGGTCTGGTCTTTACTAGCTGCTCAAACTATTTCAATCTAACCTCAAGAGAACAAAAACACACAATAGATCAAGCCATGCTAATATTTATTAAACAGAAATAAGACCAGCCTGGTGCTGCTGGTAATGTGTTCTGATTAACTAATCGCCAGCAAGTGGCAAACAAACAGAGTTTTCAGCAGAAAAACCTCATGCAAATGGTCAAACACGGTGGTGAAGGGGTGACGATTTGGGCTTGTTTTGCAACCACATGACCTGGGCAGGCCAAAATATTCTACAGTCAAATGTGAGGCCATCTGTCTGACAGCTTAGACCAAACTGGATCGTGAAGCAAAGATGTATTTCGATGATTGATGATGACCCAGCAGCAATTCTACAACAGAACGGCTCAAAAGGAAAACAATTAAGGCATCGCAACGGTCCAGTCAAAGTCCAGACCTCAACTTGACTGAAATGAAGTGGAGGAGTTTAAAAGAGCTGTGCAGAAATCAAATACCTAAATCAACATTGTACATAGGAGTGGGCCAGATTACTTCCACAATCATGTGAGAGACTGATAAAGTCAAACAGACAACCCCTACTGAGAGTTACCGCTGTCAGTTGTACAAGCTAAAGGTGGCTCTACAAGCTGCCTTCGTATTTGTTTAACAAATAATGGCACGGTAAAATCGTTTGCATGTTTTCGTTCACTTGAGGTTAGATTTGAGCGCAGAGATATATAAAACAACTAGAGTGGTCACGTGACCTTGTGATGCCCTGCAGCAGCGGCAGCCATTACCAAAGTTATCTGCACTTGGTGTTATGGTAAATCTTGGCTAGACAGCCCTGAGTAAGTGCTGACTAAGCAACAAATAATAAGAAAATGTATACAATAAAAACGTTAAAATGCCAGAAAGATGTGTGTGTTACAGATGCAGCATCAGGAGAGAAAAGGGGACACGTGTCTCCTTTCACAAGTAAGCAGGTTTTATCTTATTTACCTCAATGTGATCCAACACTGAGCTCTGCCTGTGTCAGTATGATCAGACAGAATTGAAGCTATTAATGTAACAGGTAAAGTAGCCTATAAAGATGATGTGATCACTGTTATTTATGGAATTAGCTTGTAGTAAGTGTGCTATGCAGGTTGAGTTTTGCTGCAGTTTAGTACAAATCATTAATTAGTCTGAAAAGGTTAAAAAATCAATCACTGCAGTTAGACTTCGGGTCTAGTTCAGATAATCATTAGTTACACCTGATATATCTTCCCTACACAACATGTAGCTGTTTTACATGATTGTTGTGTGAAATTAACATTAATTGTGAATAATATGAAGTTATTGTAAAGAGATTTAAATAATTGGTGACACAGATCCAGTTGGGTTTGCTGTTAATTAAGGCTGTAGTGTTTAAGCTGTTGTACCACGGTAACCACACACCTGCCGAGTTGATGAGAGGCAGACAATAAATGCACACTGAAAAGTAAGCCTCGGGCAACAAGTCCCTACGTGAAAACTATAAGTCAGATCCTAACAAGAAGTAAAAACTAGAAGTCAGGGCAGCTGATTGCCAATACTTATTAAGTATGTACAGGCTGTTTTAATGACTTTGCAAAAGTGGCCAATACTGGCTGGTCCAAATCGGTTGGGCGATTAATCGGTCTGTCTCTAGTTTTCTGTAGAAGACAAGTTAAAAAGACCCGTCACTTTCAGTTTTGAAGAGATTCTTTTGAGCTAAAATATAACCCCTTGCATTCTGGGAGAATTTGAGGCCTTTTCTCATGTGTTTTTGCCAAAATCCCATTGATCTCCACTGTTTATTTATTAATTTATTTAAGTTTATTGCAAACTTTGTCTACACTGTGTGACATATCACGACCCAAAGACACAGCGCACTAATCCCAATCGAGCTGCACGTTTTGTTGTGCAATTTGCAATGTTTTCTGTCAAAGCTGCACAGATAGTAATAGGAGTGCTTCAGTGCGTATGCACGGCTGCCCTCAATAACCCAAAGTTTCCATCAGAACAGGTCTAGTCCTCATCGCTGTGAACTCAAAGCCGACGTCCATCTGTTGTTGTGTCAGCGCAGAAGTGCTGAGAGCTGCAGTGTTCAATTAGAACTCCACTGATAGAGCTTCTCCCCCCCACACACACCTCCTACCTCTAAATACACTCCAAACCCCTCCACTGTGTTAAAGCTGACCTCCCCCCCTCACACCCCTCCTCTAAATACACTCCTCCCACCAGCAGCTGTCAGCTTTCCCTCACCCTGTGGGAACTTATTATTAGGACCACTGAAGGCCACTGATCACGCTGCCGAGGGCTGAGCACATCAGGAGCAGGACTTGTCAGAGCACTGAGGAAAACTGTTCACCCTGGGAAAAGTTTCCCCACTCAGACGCTGGTTTTCCTACACTGTGCACCTGCTTTAAACCGTCTGCTAACAAGAAAAAACACAAACTGGGTTTGTACCTGGAACTTACCTGTATGTACCTGGTAGGTACTGGGTACAGACCAGTACTTACCCAATACAGACCTGGTACTTCCCAGGTTAGTACCTTTTACTTACTGAGTAAGGACCTGGTTCATACCTAGTACTAACTGGGTTAGTACCTGCTACTTAATTGGTACTTACCGAGTTAGTATCTGGTACTTGGCAGGTTAGTCCCTGTTTTTTTCTGGTATCTATCAGTTATGTACCTGGTACGTACTGGGAACAGACCTAGTAATTACTGAGTACTTATTTGGTTTGTACCAGATAAGTACGTATTACTTACCGGGTAAGGAACTGCTGCATATCTGGTTAGTACCTGGTACTTATTTGGGATTGTACCTGGTACTTACTGAGTATGTACTTTGTACTTATTTGGTACATACCGGGTATGTACCATGTATTTCCTGGGTACTTATTGGGTACATATCTGATACTGCCGGCTTAGTGTCTGGTATTTATTTAGTAGATACCATGTACCTGTACCTGGGCTAGTACTGGAAATATGCTTACTAAATAGTACTTGGCACCTACAGGGACTGGACTGTATTATGAGGTGACTTGTGAACCTGTACTAACCTAGGTACATACCTGTTACATACCTTAGTATGCACCGGGTACATTCTGGGGATGTGACTCTGAACTAGTGAACTTTGGTTTGAAAGTTTTCCTTCCGGCTCCTATTGATTTCTAGTATCATCGCTAGATAAAGTCCTGTCCTTTGGATGAATACATGTGAAGTCTGTGTTTGTTGCTGCTTTCAGGGTCAGCTCAACCTCCCGGCCCTGAACCTGACCCTAACCCAGTAACATCTCCGTGTTAAACATTAAAAAGTACCTTGCCAGGTCCAGGAAGGAGTCGGTGGTCTCCTTGTTGTTGCTGACGCTCTCCAGACCCAGGCTGTTGGTGTTGAGCGCTCCAGCTCCGACCCCCGGTTTGATGATGAAGGCCAGGGCCACCCCGATCCCTGAGGCGATCAGCGTGGTCACCAGGAAGTAGGCGACCGCGATCCCCCCCAGCTTCCCCAGGGAGCGGGTGTCCAGGCTGGCGGCGCCGGAGATCAGGCTGCACACCACCAGGGGCAGGATGATCATCTTCAGCATCCGGAGCAGCATCTCTCCGGGGAAGGCGAAGTGGGCCATCTCGGCTCTGCTCAGGTTCATGCTCCGGACCACCATCCCGAGCCCGACGCCCACCAGCACGCCGGACACCGTGAGGATCACCAGCAGGTTCCTCCTCAGGAACCCCGCCAGCTTCTCCCTGCAGCTCCTCTGCTGCTGCGCGCTCCGCTCCGCGGAGAACCGCTCCGTGGAGGCCGAGGTGGGCAGGATCCGGTCCGTGGAGGCCGAACCGGGCATGGCGTGCCCGTTGATCTCGCTCTTTTTCTCCATCTTCTGGCTCTGAGGAACTCGTGGATGGGGGGAAGCAGAGGCCGGTTCGGGCAGCGTGGGTTGAACACTCACTCCGCTGAATGACTGCTGCTCAGAGCGCGCAGCCAATGGACACGCAGGTCCAAACCGTGGCGCATGCGCACTGAGACCCATCCTTATAGCAGGAGCAAATGATGCAAGAGTTGGGGAGATTTACAGGGTCTCCATGGATACTGGGACATCAGGACTCTGGAGACTGGGACACCAGGACGGTGTGGACACTGGGACATCAGGATTACCCTATAACATGCATGTCCCATCAGAAACACCTTGATTTTCCTGATTTCCCAGAGACATGCATCATGTCTCCTTCATGTTGCATCATTTCTTCTGTAATAAAACCATCTGGAGCACCAGAAACCTTCTGTTTGGGCCTTTAATACCGCCTGGGTTATTGCATCATGATTTTCTCCTTTGCAGTTTTTCCTCAGTAAGATGCTCACATATTAACCTACAGAGAGTGGAAAAAATAGCCGGAGAGCTGAGTGTTATTGTTTTCCTTATAAATTTCATCTATTGTGCTAGCTTTAAAGCAGAGCTGGCTAATTATCAGGCTTTATTACACCTATTCAATTTACAAACCCACTTTTTGTTTGATTTTATTGAAGTTTGATATATATATATATTTTTTTCATCACTGATGGGATGGCATTCCGTCCCTATGCAACAATCCCATGTCTACACCTTGTTCTAACTGAATGAAGGGAAAAGGTGGAGCTCTGTCAGCACCACGGTCAGCGCCCTGCTCCTCCCACAGGGGGCGCTGTGGGCTCACGTAGTGTTTTATGCTTGCTTGAAGGCGCCGCCAGTGAACTAAAGTAAACGCAACACTAAACTGAACCTACCCTAACCCTGAACTAAAGTTAAAATAAACACTGAGCTACACTTTTTGCTTTCCAGTGGTTTAACGGATAGCCAAAACGCTTCTGACCTGCAGGAGACAACTGCACATGCGCAATAAGCCTGACTCCTTGATGCATTCTTCTTATTGAACACCAGATGGCGCCACAGTAACATCTGAACTGGTATTTGAACAGCAAAAAGCTATCGGTACACAAGAGGAGACCCAAAGACGGACTATTCCTTGAAGGGATGCACATCGCCCGAGTTTCAAACTGTGCTGAAAAAAATGGACTTGTAGCTGTTTAGGTCAAACCTTGAAAACAGAGTGTGATCTCAATGCAATATTACAAGATGTCCCGGTCAGCGTATGTGATGTGAATTACTCTCAGCTACTAACACATCACATTTTAGCTCAGTATCGGCTAAATGGATTGGCTAAGGTTGATTAGCTGTGGCAGCCATCTTGAACTGACTCCAAATGTTAATCAGTCACAGAGACGTTCATTTTTTTTTCTGAAAGTCTTGTTAAAATCTGTGTTGTGTTTTTCTAACAGTACAGTTCAGCCCATGATGTGTGGATGTAAACCCCTGACTGCAGCTTTAGATGAATGGGACCTTCAAGTCCTCAGGTAGCGATAAAACTTGGATCAGTATCTCTCCATGGACTCAGGGAAACCTTGGAAAATCATCGTCTTCAAACGCAGCAGCTGCATCCAGACACAAAGAGGAGGTTAAATCTGAACTTTGCGGAACTCTGTGGCCATGAGCTCTTCTCAGATGGACAGAAGGACAGCGGACGCATGTTCTGTGACACCTGGTTTAGTGGAGTATAATAGTGTGAAAGTTGATTCAGCATTCACATTATTGTTTAACTGTTTTTTTTCTTTGTTCGGTTTCTGTATGGTTTCTGCAATCTAACTACTTCTACACACTTTGTGCTATTTTAGATATTCATATATCAAAACATTCAGCTCATTCAGAAGATGGGTGCTGTGCCTTTTGATTTTTGTAACTTTTATACTTTTTAAAACATTCAAATGTAATTTTTCCCCGTAGAAATACATTGAGATCTCTTCAATTCCTTCATAAATATTGTTCTCCTTGAAATCTGATTCAGCGTACTCGCTCTATGTTTGTCTACTTCTGCTACTTTCAGATTTTAGCTACCATTCTGCTACTTTAAGCATTTTGCTAGCCTTTTGTTACTTTGAGCTTCTATATGCTATTTTATTACTTTTAGCAAGCCTTTTGAATTTTTGAGTTTTTGGCTATCCTTAAGCAATTTATATTTAGCTATCCTTTTGTTACATTTAGTCAGCATTTTCCTACTTTTAGTTTTAAGTTTGCCTTTTGCATCTTTAGCTTTTAGCTAGCTTTTTGCTACTTGTAGCCTTTTGCTACTTTTACTTTCTAAGCACCATTTTGCTACATCAAACTTCTAGTTAGTATTTTGCTACTTTTAGTTTTAGATAGGCTTTAACTACTTGTTTTACCACTTTTGGCTTTTAGCTAGCATTGTAGCATTTTGCTATTTTAGCTGTAACAACTCAGTTTCAGCCTCTTCAGCAGATTTCATTCAGCACTCAAAACTCACACAGCTTTATAGCAGAAAATGCAGTTTCCCTCATAAAACGTGTCTGTGACAAGTGAGTAATGACACGATATAAAAAGAGAGAAAATAAAAAGCGTGTAGCCAGAAAGTCTCCTGATGTGTTGCTGCCACCCAACCTGAAGTAACTCCATCATGTCAGCAGCAGAGAGCAGCAGGTCCCCACTTCTGCCTCATGTCCGCCGTCCTCGCTGACCCCAGATCTGTTTCACTGAGCCGAGGTAAACTTTGCCTCCTTCAACCGGCAGAGACAGCCTGTCCCCTTGTCCCCGTCCCCTCACAGCTGCGAGGCCTGAAAGCTGGAAATAACCACCGGAGTCACGGTTCTTTTACAGCCTAATGTTGGCTTTGAGCTGCTGTGAACAGCAGAGAGAGATGGGCTGGGATTCATCACTGCTGAGCTCAGATTTATGGGCTTAAAAAAAGGAAACATAAAGGTTCAATTCACATGGTAATTGCTCATTCGTAAGTTTAAAACTACAAGGACATCTTTATAGAAAAAAACAACAACCTTAGTAGTTGTTCTTCTTTAGGTGTAATTCAGCAAATGCTCCTTTGGTTTAACTTTCTTCTTTTAAAAAAAAAAAAAAAAAAAGCCAAGAAACACAACCTGCCACTGATGAGACAAAACCCGGACTTTGACCCACCGCTGAAGCACATTTTAAGGGGAAAAAAAATGGATAATTTTGCGCTTTCAGTATTATCTAACTCTGTAAATATAAGCTGAGTTAGAATGTACAGCAGCAGTGGACATGGTGAGAGGGGAGGTTAATAAAACGAAGAACAAGCCTTCCTTTTAAAAAAAAAAAAAAAAAAGCCAAGAAACACAACCTGCCACTGATGAGACAAAACCCGGACTTTGACCCACCGCTGAAGCACATTTTAAGGGGAAAAAAAATGGATAATTTTGCGCTTTCAGTATTATCTAACTCTGTAAATATAAGCTGAGTTAGAATGTCCTGGCACTTTTACTTACCTTAACTTTTTAATAAAGAAAACTGACGTTCATTTTCCCTGGTACATGTAAACTGGAGTTAGATTTTGTAAAGTAATATTCAGTTAAAAAAGAACTGACACCTAACTTTCTATATAAGATAACAGTTTAGGAAAGTAGCCCGGGTTTTTTTTTTTTTTTTATGAAAGGAGCAACTGTTCTCCAGAAATAGAGCCCTTTATAACTCCACCATAAACCCATGAATAGCTCTGGATGTTTTCATGTGTTTCCATGTAAACCGGTTTGTTGTCTGGGTTTTGTTCTTAACGAGTTGTTGTTGTTGTTTTTTGTTTTTTTTTATAGCTGCAGGCTCACCAGACAGCAAATTAAAAGCAATGATGAAACTTTTCTGTTTTTTTATGTTGATGACGGCCGAAAGGTGGGAAGATCATATCTCAAATCTGTGGGGGCCAAAGAAATGTTAAAAAGGACCGTATCTGGTTCACAGAATGCTAGTTGAATTGGTCTGTCTTATTTGTTTACAGACTTTTATTAAAAGAAGAGGGGATGTTTCTCAGTGTTAAACTCTGTGTTGACCCCGTCCCAACATTTCAACTTTTATATGTTAATTATATATAGATATAAATTTCCAAAGTATCCTAATTGACATGTTTTATGTCTTCATTATGCTAATGAGTTACAGTTAAAGGATTTACATTGTGACGTTTGTACATATTTGTTTTCAGGCACGCCAGGAGGAATATATTTTCCATATTTCATGCAAACACCACCAAAAACAATGTTGTAATTGCCTTTCTTCTAAAATCCACAATCAGCTCTTTAGCTTTGCTGAGATTAGGGGACAGATTGTCGTATTTACACCAGCTCACTAAGTGTTCTACCACAGCTTTAAAAGATGTTTCACTATTATTGTATCGTCAGCTCATTTAATGAGCTGCTTTGTGATGAATTTAGCAGCACTGTCATGTGTCGGAAGAATGAAAAGCAAAGGACCGAGTTCACATCCCTGAGGACTCCCAGTGTCCAATACAATGGAGCGTGACGTCTTATTACAAACACAAACTGTTGTGCTCCTGACAGGAAGCCAAACATCCAGTTACAAAGTGAGGTTTTCAAACTGAACATGAACTGGATCAGCCATGATGAAGAGTCATCATGGAATTAAATCCAAGAACAGTCAGTGTGTGTGTAAATGCACACATGAAAAATACACAAGGACACATAATACTTTTTACTCTTTATTTTTATTTTAATATATATATAGATATATATAGATATATCCATATCCATCTCTGTAGTATGTACAGGTCCAATAGAGCAGTCAGCAGATAATTTGTCTCTCTGTGTGCATTTGTGTTATATTGCATAGAAAAAGGCACAGTTCTGAACCTTCATTAAAGGAATGAGCCTGGCCGGCGGTCGGTCCATATTCTCCGCCACCACACGCTCAGACAGCGCTAAAAACCATTTGGTGACAAACACTGATTAAAAAGTCTCTGAATGTTTTTTTGTTTTGTTTTTTTGTTTTTTTTCCTTTCCATTGCTTTTGGCATTGAAGCATCAATGACAGGCTTTGGAGTCTTGACATCTGAAAATTGGAGACAGGATTTCTTTCTTTTTTTTTTTTTTTCAAAATATTGCTGTATGAACTGTTTGCTTTGAACTGGAAAATGAACAACAAAAAAAAATAGTACAAAAGATATAAAAAGTCATGGCTGTCACCCCAGAAAAACAAAACAAAAAACAACAAATCTATAACAAAACAACAAACAAACACATAAACCAGATAAGTAAGTAGATATGTTTGTATAAAACAACACAAAAAGGCTTTCACCCAATATTCCACTCTCGGATACATTCCTGACTAAAATACATTCTGTACACACATTTACAATCCATATGTTCACTTCAAAAATAAATATATTTACACAGGAAAAAAAAAGAAACAACAAATATGAATAAATAACCTGAATGTGAAATCAAACACACTCCAAATTTCAAACAGAGTGACAAAAACAAGCGAGTCGTCTGCAAAGAGGATTAGATGGGGCTGCCCTGGGCCTGACTCTGAATTCAGTTCAGCGTTTACGTGCGCTGATTGAAGTCAAACACTGAAGAAGAATGATGTGCCTGCCGTCTCTGTCAGTCATCCACACAGAGAAGGTTGAAATCGGAGCCATTAACGCCGCTCCGACCCACCGTCAAACCATCGCCGCGGGACTTTGGGCTTCTGGCGATGCTTACTTCATGGCTTTGAAACCGAACAGAAAACATTGTTTCTGAAGGTTTTAGTTGCGGATGATGTCCCCACCCTTTGGACCATAACTGCTGTGGGTTATCACCCCAAAACTGAGCCCAAAGACTTATTTTGCATTAACACAGACGAGGTTCTTAATGAGCTGAAACCAGAATTGGACGAAAATACTATGATTCCACAGAACCATCAGAGCTAAAACATTACATGACAGGTACCATCAAATGTTTTTTCTTCTTAATACAATAATTATATCAGCAATGAATTCTTTGAGAGACAACAGGAGCGCTCTCGTTGGCTTCATTTATTTAGAAGTGTTTTTAACCGTGTTTTTACTCATCGGGTCATGGCGTGACGAAGGTTTCTGATTCTGATCAAAGATGGAAAAACCCTGCTATTCTTCCCAAACCGTACCGTACTGTTCCATGTAACTGGTTAGAGGCTTATCAGATATATATGTAAATAAACAAAGGATGAAATGACTGTAATGTGCTGTCTGTAGTGAAAATGCAACCAGAATCACAGTTTGTGTGTTTTGTTGCGCGCCAAAAGTGTTGTGTTGTTTCAAACGGCAGGGTTGCAGCATCAGGTTAACACTGCGGTTTTGCTTTCCCACTTCGGTGGAAATCTGCATTCAAATGATTCCGACTCAGGCCTTCTGCTCCTCCGTGGGTAATGAAAAAAAAAGAACAATATTCAGGACCAAACTCGAGGACACAGGCCAGCAGGGCAGAGGCTGGAGTACTGTCTGCTCTCAGCTGTATTTCAGTAATAATAATAATAATATTAATAATACATTTACCAAACATGTTGGGTGTTTTTCAGATCAGATATCCTTCAAGTGTAAACGCTTTTCACCCCCAGTGGGCGAGGTTTATTTGAATCCCATTGCACCTGGCTCGTAGGACCAGAATCATGTAAAACAGAAACCAACACAGTAGT
>NC_051451.1:10224063-10226744 GCF_001649575.2 Kryptolebias marmoratus
GGGGTGGGGGTGGGGTTGGGGTGGAACCAAAGTCTTGAAGTGAATCTGAAGCCTTGATGTGTTGAAGAACAGAAGTCTGGACCTTCCAGAGGAATTGAACTTGTAGATGAACATCTCATAAAACACAGTGGTACACAAAGGTTCTTCTTTTCATACCTGCCTTATGATGAAAACAGAGCATCCAGAATAAGATTAAATTATTATCACTGGATTATGTAAAATAATCACATTTAACAAGTAAGTTTATAAATTAAAAGCATGGAGGACTGACCTCTGCCGGCTGTGTATAAGAGAGAGAGAGAGAGAGAGAGAGAGAGAGAGAGAGAGAGAGAGAAAAAAAAGTAAAAACAGGAATTATATAAGTGGTCATTGAAAAGGCACTCAGCTGCTAAAAGCCATCATTACTGTGTGTATGTGTAAGTGTGTGTGTGTGTGTGTGTGTGTGTGTGTTTGTCCCCATACTGATGCATGAATTACTGTTCCTCCTCAGCCTAACAGACCTTCAGTTCAGGTAAAAGGTCAGACAGAGAACAACGTTTAAGTTTCAGGAAGAAGCTCCTCACAGATATTTGATGTTTGTGTCTACTGTGTGTCTGCCACGTGTCTATTATGTGTCCACCACACGTCCACTGTGTGTCCACTGTATCTACTGCATGTCTGCTATGCGTCTGCCGTCTCCTGCGTGTCCACCATATGTCTACCGTGTGTCCGCCATGTGTCCACTGCGTGTCTGCTGTGTCCACTGTGTGTCCGCTATATGTCTACTACGTGTCCACCATATGTCTGCTGCGTCTGCTGTGTCTTCTGCGTGTCGGCCATGTGTGTGCTGCATGTACATGTAGAAAGGCAAGTGCATTGTACACACAGTGTTGTGTTTCCATAGTAGTTCTAGTTGACATCAGTTTGATGTTTACAATTACAGACCTGTGCAGAAAGCTTTTTTTAAAAAAAAAAACAAACAAAAAAAAAAACAACAAAACAAAACAACCAAATATAAAAACAGGAAGCAGGAAAATCAATCCCACGTTTTACTTCCAGTCTGGAATAAAAAAAGTCTCTCAGGGGTCATCAAGTCAAGACCCCACCAACACCTCCATGATGTGGTCCAATTCGGTCAGATCGATTTTAAAAGGCTGACTAACTTGGGGGGCGGAGCCACTGTACGGTGACGCCAGCGATTTGAGCAGGTCGTCTGCGTTCATCACTGGCGACAGCTTAGTGAGGCCGCCGCCCACCGTAACGCCCACAGCCCCCGCCGTCGTGCAGGGGTCAAAGTCGTACATGGATGTGTCGATGTCGGCGAACAGAACATCGTCCAACGCCAAGTCTGACAGGAAGCCCGAGGGCGAGGAAGAGGACGGAGGGGACAAAGTGGCGGGACAAATGTCTTCGAGACTAGCAGGGGTGTGTGAGGGGGGAGGGTCCATCTGCCGGAGCTCCGCACCACGACTCTCCACCACAAACACAGCAGCTGCCTCTGTTTTAGCAGCCGCAGTCCTGCAGTCTCTGAATGAGCTAGCGGGGCGGGGCACTGACTGAGGGGGCTGGGTGGGGGCAGGGGAGGTAGTTGTGGTCGTACAATTAGCTGCTGCTGTCCTTGTTCTGGCTGTAGAAAGACCTGACTCCATGTCTCTTGGAGTGAGGGGGGCGCTGTCAGGCACAGGGACCCCAGGGGACACATGGCTCCCTGGGGAAGGTGACATGGGGGGCGTGGGCGGGGAGGGGGAGCCATCCTCTTCCAGGAGAGAGGCCGGAGTGAGGCAGGCCTCCAGACGATGGGAGGCCTGGCAGCTGGGAGGCACCACTGGGTGGGGGGAAGGCGGTGGGGGGATCACCTGCATCAGGAGGGCAGACGGCTGCGATGCACCTGCTGACAGGACGCCAAACGACGGCGGCGCCTCCCGGAAACCCTCATCCATGGGGTCGTCGGGCGGTGGCGAGGGTGGCAGCAGCAGCGGCCGCAGGGAGC
Source organism: Kryptolebias marmoratus (assembly GCF_001649575.2). NCBI lineage: Eukaryota > Metazoa > Chordata > Actinopteri > Cyprinodontiformes > Rivulidae > Kryptolebias > Kryptolebias marmoratus. The sequence goes on from NC_051451.1 coordinate 10,226,033, forward strand.
CCTCCTGTTTGAGCTCGTCCTGGATGCGTCGCAGCATGTTGTTGATGAGAACGCGGCGCTCCAGGCACAGCTCGCCGAGTGGACGTTGGCTGTACAGCTTCATGAGGGAGATGTTGAAGATGGTCTGCCTCTGCAGGGTGTACGACACCTTCGAAAGACCCTCCAGACCGACACCTACCAACCCTCCTGCCGCGGGCGCCTCCAACGTTTTGCCTTCCAGCCCCTCTTCATCCTCGTCCAGCTTCCGCTTCGCACCTTTACCCAACATATATCTGAAAAACACAAAAGCAGAGAGAGTCAGGACATAGGTGTTTTTTCTCTCTAAATTTTATGTTTTTAGGACGTAATCACTTTATTTATTTAAATATTACTTTATTTTGTACTGCTTAGCTTCAGTTAGATCGACAAAAGCTAAAAAGCGGTGAGAAAGATGAGCGCCAACTGTGGAAGCTGCTAAAACACAACCAGCATACTGGGATTAAAAGACTCTGCAGACACTGAGAACACAAGCAGCTGCAACATGAGCCTCACCACTCCACATTAGATCCACACACACACACACACACACACTCGGACTCAGTTATGCAAGAGCAGCTCTCCCTGCTGTAGCAGCATCACAGGACAGATTTAAAGCTTCACTCTCCCTCCTCTCATCATATTAGAGGTACACTGAGTGACTTACTGTGGTGGAGTGGATTGTGTGTGTGTGGGT